>NW_027279178.1:0-160000 GCF_046629955.1 Centroberyx affinis | reverse complement strand
TGTCATTCATACTCTCTCTGTACTTAAAGTGGCCATTAATATCTATAATATTGGACACTGGCCAATGTGCAGCCATTGGAATAAGATTGAATTGGAGACTGCAGCACTCCACTCACATTGGAGAGCGTGTACTGATATTTTCGATTGCAGAGAGAGGAGCTGGCTGCCATCTTGAGATTAAAAGTTATGGCATCATAAACAAGGTCTGTGCAATATTTTGGCAATGATCTTTCTGTTCTTCAAGCCAACTAATGATTTCTTGATGATAATCTTATACTAAGCTATATCCCTGACAGATTGCTTGGATGACACAAAGTTGTGTTTGGATCTACCGCTCCGTATTTCATGTCTACAAAATGTGACACCTCATGCCTGCTGTTTGACTGGCCTTTTAATCAGTGACAATAAATGATGCAACTTCTTTTATCTTGCTATAGATCCAGTGGTAGTTTCACTCTCTGTCTATCCATCTAGAACCAGACATTAATTAAATAGCCTGTACAGTGTTAATGAGGAGATGACCAACACTGATAACATACAAGGGCCGTACCTGTTTCTCGACAAATGGAGGTTAATGGCAAACCAGAGTGACAAGTTGATTAAGGAGAAAGTGAATAAAACCGCCTGCAGGTTGCATGCCAGCAGTAATTAACAATCCACACGAGGGTAAGGTTGACTGAAAGGCAGACAGTCACAGATGCACCTCGACTATTTGTAGCACACACACATGCACATGGGCCCGAGCATTCACATAGACACACACATACCCACACACACACCATCGCTATACTCTCCGAACCAGAGCTTTCATCATTAGCCCACGAACACATCCCACCTGACGAAACACAACAGCAAAAGGGCATGCAATAGCAGGCTCCAGGTAGGGCAAACACCACATGCCTCTAGGATTGTGTCTTGACATACTTCATGTCCAATTTTTATTTACCCAGAGAGCTGGTTCCACTCTGCAGAGCCATCGCCTGACGTCACTGTGGACAAAACAACAGAGAGGAACAGCAGCTGTCCAGCCTCTCGGAGATTAAAACTAAGATGGCTTATGATGCAGGTGAGACAACAACAGCACCGCCTCTCTTGCATACTGAAACACTGAAATGGGTTCTGGTGCGTGTGTGTGTGTGTGTATGAGAGAAAGAGACAGAGAGAGAGAGAGAGATAGAGAGAGAGAGAAAGAGACAGAGAGAGAGAGACAGAGAGAGAGAGAGAGAGAGAGAGAGAGAGAGAGAGAGAGAGAGAGAGAGAGAGAGAGAGAGAGAGAGAGAGAGAGAGAGAGAGAGGAAAACAAAAGCTAAATGCAGAAATAAGCACACAGGGGAAGGATGTGAATGGGAAAAACACACTATATGAAATAAGTCTAGTATAACATAATATAATAAGTTTCGAGGGGACACTCCAAACTCATTTTTAGTATAATTAAATCTAAGTTAAATACAATATAAAGCACTTATGATGCATGGGACTGAATGCATACTGTGCCTCCACTAACTGCAATTCAATTCAGTGAATGGCAGGATAATTCTAAGCAGAGTTTTTGTGATCCTACTTGTGGAGAGCAGAGCAACCTTCTAGATTTCTTGGAACCGCTGCCTCTCATACAATGCAGCGCCTTGACTCCATTTGAGCTGCATGGGTTCTTTCACTGCGTCCTTGCCGATCTTGTATGTTTTTGTACGGCTATTTGAAATGAGAAACAATAACGCGGACATTCTAAGAGAAAGGAGATGTGTGAGGGATGGAGGCAGAAAACATCATGTTGCCATCGCAAAATATAAAAGATAACCTTTGAGATGTGAAGTCGAAGAGTGCTCTAAATTTTATACTTTGCGCTGAGTTGAGCAGAAATCGATTTGTAACAGACTGTCTACAAAGGCATGATTTGGAAAAACACAAAATGAGTAAAATATATGGAGCTCAACAGCTGTTGCACATTATTCTGTGTCACACAGTAGAGAGCGATTTACACCAATGTCTCTCCAGCCACAGGGAGGGCCATATCTGCATGTAACATATAAAGGAGGATTAAAGCTTTGTATGATACACATCACATATTGTACAGTATATGTCTGTTAGGGTTAACATATTAACTTATAGAGCTGTAGCCAAATCGCTCAATGTGAACTACACTTGAGATAAAGCAGTATATAGCCTTTGTATTACAGCTTAATTCACGACTATATCCCTATTTGTCTGAGAGCTATAGTACACTGAGAGCTATAGTGAAAGTTATTAAACAAATCTCACATTCTTTCAAAGTGAGGCTTACATTCAACTGTAAGATTCACCATAAGAGAATCAAACAGCTACAAAAATGTCTCTAAGGAAACTGTTAAGCGCACAATGTGGAAGTCTTTACATATCAGCTATAAGCTAAGTCACTGTAGCCTTTCTCTGTCAAATCTAATTACTTGAACAGCTTTTCTCCAAAGCTTATGGAGCTAAAGCATAATATCTATCTAAAAATCATATGCGAATACCCTCAGGCTTGTCTATGTAGCTAGTAAGTCTTATAAAGCAAACCAAGCCAAACTAAAGACGATGACAAATATATTTACTAATTATAATCAGGGATATACTTAAGCAGATGGTCAGCCCGACACCAGCCAAACTGCTTGCGGCTTACCTAGTCACGGGGTTGGTCTTCAAGCTACAGTATAATAAGTACAGAGACTCGTGTACAGCTATGATGAAAAGCCTGCTTTTCACAACATTCTCTCCAATACAAGCTGTGGGGCAGTTGAGGATTCGACTCCGCAGCTAAACGGGCCTCCAGCAGTCTAATCGGAATCTATATCTAACTTGATTTTTCTGTGAGACGTCAGATCCATGTAGGGATCCATAACTTCTATGATATGCAAAATGCTCTCGCTCCCCTGAGACGGGAAGTATTTGAGCAGACAGGCTTACACTCCCACTGCTAGAACTGGTCAAAGTCAATAAACAATTTCATCAACTAACTCTGCATTACACCTCAGAGCAGCAGGCGACATGAGAGAAGGGACAGACAGAGGGAGATAAGAGAGAGAGAGAGAGCTGTGGGTGAGGCGGAGGGATGGAAATATCACAGAAAAAGCAGGTGGTCCCTGGCACGGAAAACTATTTACAAACAAATATGCCATAAAATATCCCCTCTGTGTTCTAGCAAGTAGTATCCTTAATCTCCTTAATCGCGGTGTGTTTGCTATGTTGTGTTTATTTTTCATTTACCGAACACAGGCACCAATGAGGTGTGAAGGACTGAATCGTGGTATCAGAACGTCCCGCTGTTCCACTCGCACACTGCAAACAAGAAAGTCATCTCGTACCCGTGTTTGAGTAGTAATGTAGTTTTTCATGATATTGCAGCCTGCTGGGGTCCACACAAATCAAACGCTCAGGAAAATCTAACCCAAAGCACAAGTGCCTCTTCCTCATACTGATAACTGTGCAAGGCTTAAGATTTTTACTGTAGTAGCAACAAGGGAACCTATATTCTGTGTGCTATCCGTACCTAAAACAGCATTCAGGGGGAAAAAAACAAAAGTATACTTGTGCAACTGTGTATTACATGGCACAAGAGAATTATACGTACTATGTATATGATCATGGTAGATTTTACATATACATACTATGAAAAATGATAAATAATGACACAGCATTTTCACAAGTTCATCTCAACCATGACATCTATAACAACTTTAGAGCACAGTCCAGGGGAAACTTAATGACAGCCATGGTACAATAATTTTGTTCACAGCAACAAAAGGTATTATGATAATGTTAAGTACCCCTTAATTGTTGTACTTGCAGCACTCAGAACAGCGGCTGCCCAAGGAACAGATAATGGCTGATAATGTGTAAAGCACTGAGGTGCACTAATGTGTAGGAAAGGAGGAAAATGCAATAAGACGAACTAAGGTGAATTATTTCTGAATCACAGGCTCAGACTGCAATATTGAGAAATGGGTAATATACCTACAGTATCTGCATATTTCCTTTGCAAAACCACTTTGTTTAAATCCCATTATGCGCTGTAAGTGTTGTCGGTGCTTCTCTAGCTCTGTGTATTACTCTATTAAAACAAAATTGTTCCTCCTCTTCATTTCCGTGTGCTTTAAGCTTGGAGGGACTAATGATCCTTTTATGTACTTTTTCAATGTTCTGCTATCCACTTGGCTGCCACTCTCCACTACATATTGTACACAGCCAAACAAATGGAGAAATGGTTCAAGTTTTTCCATCACAGTCACTTATTTATTGATCATTAACTGAAAGAGTTCTAGATTGATGAGCTGCACAAAAAGTCTCTGCTGAAGTGTCTTCTCTCTCTCCTTTTTCCCCACAGCGAGATTATCTTCCTTTAGAGCCAACTTTTTCAAATTCAATACAATTTCTCCCACTGCAAACAGCAGTGCAATTCAGAAACACAAACATCGAAACAGACTGTATCTTCGCCGCCCCCTCAGTTGGCGAGACAATTACGGCGGCATATGAAAGTTGTCGTGTGACAGCGCCCAGGGGCTTGAGAAGTGCCGGTGTAGCGCACGCGGCTCAAAGACGAGGTCGCATCTTGTTTGTGTACGGGCTTACAGTCTGTGTTCTCATCAGACAGACGGACGCACGCGAACCGGCTCCTGCCAGCTGCACCGCATCGTGACTACGCTTGCTCTCCGCTGAAGCCACATTCGCGGCATACCGGGTCGTTCACTGACTGCACACACACTGCTCTGAGGGCCTCTTACTATGCATTGATTCTGCCTCTGCGCTGTCCATATGTATTTATGTTTGTCTTTACCTACACAGAAAAAAAAGTACAAAAGAAAATGACAAAAGGAACAATGTTGGACACTTTTTGAGAGTGTACCCTTTACCCTTTGCCTATACTGTCTTTTGCTTTTAATGTCAAATTGATCTTTTTTGTGTTAATTTACTCCTTTGTAAAGCGTAAAGTGCTGTAACTGTGTTTTGAGAAGTGCTACACAAAAAACATTATTTCTCTATTCCTTCTCTCTCTCTCTGTCTCTGTCTCTGTCTCTCTCTTTCTCTCTCTCTCTCTCTCTCTCTCTCTCTCTCTCTCTCTCTCTCGGCCACAACGCAGGACTTTCTCTGCCAAGTGCTCTGCTGCAGGTGAATAGATGCAGGCCACTTTGTAGAGCGCACTATCATGGGCCTGTAAGTCACTCCTGCTGTAGTCAGCTGTTCAATAAGGACACAGTGGCATGTCAACAGAGTGGAGCAGTTGTGAGACATGAAAATGTAACAAGTCGGATGAAACGGAAAAATGGCTGCCCAGCGCAGAGCAAACATGAGTGAACTGACCTTTGCATTCCACTGTGTTCTTGACATGATAACAGATCCCCACACAACATGAGGGTCTATGATCTCGGCCATTTAAAGTCCGTAGAGCGCTCAAACACCGAAAAACATCGACAAGATAAAAAAGAAGAAAGAGTTTTTGTTTTGTTGAGGTCAGATGTTTCATTTCCCCCATGGATTTTTTTTAATCTAACCTCCATGTGGTTCTTTTTTTCCCCCGATGTTTTATCATTTTATATATATAGAAATAAACAAACTCTAAACCACTGTATACTAGGGGCTCTATATTTACTTTTGAGTAGTGAAATAAACCAGAATGCTGACCGACCCCAGAGACACAGCTATTGCTTTTTTAAAAACACGCTGTAAGAAAAACAGCAAAGAACGTCCACAATAATCTGCTCTCAGCTATATTATCGGATCGTGTTTGTGGTGGCGGAGGAAATATATTTCACAGTGCAGTAAAAAAATTAAGTGTCCGTCAGATGGGTTACAGCAGCATGGGTACATGTGCGCGGCTGCTGGAGAGCCGACGTTCTGTACCTGCATGTTTCTGTCCCTCCCCTGGGTCCCATCTCAATGATCCAGTAACAAGCCATCTGTCATTGTCATTGTAATTAATCTGGTGCTATTTAGTGGATAATGAGATGCTGTCGTGGGTTTTGTGCAGCTTCACTTCCCAGAGACTTGTTTCCTGTCTCCGTCAGAGCAAGGAGAAGAAGAAGAAGGAGGGGAGGAGGTGGATAGAGGGGGGGAGCGGGGGGGCGATAGAGCCATACTGCAGCATGATGGCTGGTGGTGTCGGTGTACAGATGGTTACGATGCTTAATACTCACCAACATTTACCTGCTCCGAGCGGGCTCTTCATCACTCGAATCAAGCGCTCCTGACATAGGTGCTTGAAGCAATCAGCAGCAAAGAGGGCTGATGTCTTATGAGGAATACCTACTTACCTACCAACCAGCCGCACAGGACACGCCAGACGCTGTCAGCGGCTTAGGTGGCAGATGCACGGTTTTCAAATCATTTGTGAGAGAGGCAGAAGACGCAAGTATGATTATAGCGACTGTTACATATTTACCAGATTACTTGCGGGGAAGGTGCCAATTCTACTGAAGCTAATCTAACAGAAGTCTGAGCAGCCGGCTCTCTGAAAAATCTTTTTCAATCATGAGTGAAAATTAAACGCTGGACTAGATGGGCCGCTCCGGCTTGGTATGGAAATTGCCCTGCCACATGTAATATCTCATGCTAAGGCATTGCTCTCAAAATTCACATCATTTGCCTCCTTCACTGTAAAGGGATTCATGGTGGAATTATATTGCTGGGGAGATTAATCCATTTTTACACACTTACAGGGACAGAGGTGTCAGAGCCTGAAAGATTTCACACATAAACACCATGAATACATGTGATCTTCCTCAATCCTTCACTGTGTGTTTTATTATCTGCCACTGGCTATGTTATCATATCTCACATTTTTTTTATAACCCTTTAAAACAGATCTGTGAATTGATCATGCCTCTGCGGTTAAATAAATGATAAGACATGAAGCTAAGGAAGAGGGAGGTGCATAATTTGACAAACATGAAAATGGATCTACTATTTCATACAGTATTTCCTTCTTTGTTGAATAAGACATAAACCTGATCAATGCTGTCAAAGAAATAAGAGTAATAGGATGCTATCAATAGAGTTGTGGAAATAGAGTGATGAAGTGAATACATGAAGTTTGACACTCAAAGGAATGAAGTTATTAAACACAATTTACCTTGTACCGTACAAACCGCTGCATCACTTTACTTCTCAATCATGCTATCTGACAGCCACCCACAACCACCGGGATCCAATCAACTCCAAGAAAATGAGCTGAGGACATGACTAAGCAGAATCTGGATTTCTAGGGGGGATAAATGATCTTTGTGAGCCTCTCCGGTCTCTTCATTTTCCACTTATTTACTGCCAAGGGCTTTCATTATCAGTTTTTGTTACCGAACTCATTCCAGTGATAGATCTCACCCCCCTCTCTCTCTCTCTCTGTTTACCAAGAGAGAACCAAGCTAACACAAGGGACCCTCTCTCGAGTCAACAATCAATTTGCACAAGCAGGGAATATTAAAAAAAAGCAGCAATTGGAGTATAATTTCACAAAAGGGAGCTGGTCGATGAAAGGTGATGAGCAGAGGATTCAACAGTGCGTCTAGGACTGGTGACTCCTAGCTGTGCTCTCATTGGTGAGATGGATGGTTGACACTGAGAGGTAGTCTGTGGGTGCTGGAGTCAAGGATCATTACATTGGCCAAGCACCCCAGGTACGTGGTTAATGGCAGTTAAGAGAGCAGTCGGCATGCGTGCTAACTGCTCAATGAGGCTCAGCTATGTAAAAAAAAAAAACACTCAACACACTGGTGGTGATCACTCCACTGAACTAGAATGTAAAGTGATCATCCAAAACCGTTTGAAGCATTCGAATACACCATTCAAACCACTGAGCTGAAATCAACTGTATCATTACTGACTCAAGGTTCTCATTAGTTCGATATTATGGGGTTCAGAGATTCTAGAAAAGGATCGACTTTCATTGGTCCTTTCAAACGTGATTTTGAATGTGGCTTCGGGTGATGATTAGCAGTCAGAAAAGACTCTGAGATCAAGGCAGACCAAAAACGTGTTCTACAGATCCAATGTGTGTTCTTATTAAATTTGTATAGGAATAAGGTGCTGGAGGACGCTTACTACTGTGGGATAATATTGTAAATAACATTGCTATTGACCATGAATCCAAAAATGGCTTGTTACTCCAGGATAACAATGCTGTTGGGAAACCCAGCCCAGGTGAAATGGGGCCTGTGGCCTAGCTGGGGACTGATATAGGATGACATGGACAGTGATTTGACAATACTTGCTGTTTGTTTAATAGACTCTGTGCGTTGCCTCAGCCTCGCAAAGGCAGCTTGCTGATGCCTGGGCACATTAATCAGAGTGTCACAACAGCAGAAGAGTTATGAATGAGCTACAGTACAGCCGGAGATGGGGACCGCTGGGACGAGTATGGACCTGCTGCTACCGTCTTGTCAGAAACAGGGATGCTACTGCTGGAAATATTGTGTTCACAACTTTTTTGCTATCTGCTGCTGATGCTCTGGACAAAAACATTTCTAATCTTGATGATCACATGAATCATCTGGATGTCTGCTCATTGAGAGGTAGACAATTACTCCAGAGTCTCAGTGAGCACTTGACAAAGATCCACTGTGAAAAGTCAAAACAAATCTCCAGATTTACCCATGAGCGCATGTCAGACATCTCACATTTCCCCACACTCTAAGCTAGTAAATCCTGCTATTTCTCAACCTTTCACCCGCAGAGAGACCCATGCACCATCTGTTGGCCTAATAATTCATAAGACTCCTATTTACACACAAGACAAAAGCAACACTTGACCAGACTATTGAAATCCATAAAGATAGTATCTAAATATATTTTCTCACACAGGATTTGAGTTCTTACACAAGTGTAACTACATGATTAGACAATTAATTCTCATATAGGATTCCAGTTCTTGCAAAAATATATGTAAGTCCATACATACGGTAGTTGTGTTCCCATCCAAGTATTTTTATGTGATTTGTAAGTGAATTGTAATGTATTGAATTAGAAAGGCTTAATGGAAATGGCAAATTTCAGGAAGTCTATGTGTTTGCTTCAACCCAGCTGATGGAAATGCATCTAATTCGCTTTTTGATTTTCAGTTTTTTCTGTTCCTCGCTGTGCTTCGCAATTGAACATGAGAAAAAAAGCGTCCTATCTGATCTCAGCCTAAACAGAGAGGAAGTGGAGAGGAAGGGATTTGCAAGGCAAGAGCAGCCGATATCACAACCCGTCAATTCCCACATCAATTCCCCCATCGTTCCCTCATCCCTCATCTGTCGCCATCCGCCTTGTTTTCACAGGACGGGCTGCAGGAAATGATGTGTCGTTGCAGCCATTAACGAGGGCGGCGGGCCTGAATCACATTTAATCGATCGATCTGTAGCGACCCCGCTGTCGGGCTCTACCCAACACTGTAATTACATGCTAACCACAATTAGTTTATCAACGCAGTCAAATACAAGGGAAGAGATAATGTACTGATGCCCATTTAACACATGCTCTCTCACACACACACACACACGCACACACACACACATGCACACACACCCTTCCCCGCTGTGTGATTTCACACATCTACATCTCATATCCTGAAGCCCCATCACCACCCCGCCCTCCATCCCGCTACATCAGCCTGGTTGAATAGTCTCATCTCAACTGGATTCCTGTATCTCAGGAATGTCAACAAGGGGGGGGGGGGGGTGCAGATATACAGTCACTCAGTCAAATGAATGAATTGTATTTGTGAATTCAATAAAGCTTGATAAAACAAAACACACTGCTGTACGAGGATCGAGTGCAATGTTTGTGTATGTTTTCCATATAGACATAATTCTAATTAGCGCATCATTTTTGAGATTCAAAAGATCACACACATTTCAATTTACGTGCCACAGAAATATGCACAATATCTACAGCTGTTATTTATCCAGAGTAAACACGCTTGACCTTTCAGGCTTAAACACAGGAGAATTAATTTGGCTGATTAAATTGTAATAATTTAAATCATCGCTCCTGTGAGAAGCTAAAAGCTGCATACCTAAACAAACACACACACACGTACACACACACCTACACATTGGAAGTATGTTACGACCAGATTTCCACTGTTGAGCATTACCATAGCCTATCACTCATTAATAATTAGCAGCTGGCAGAGTGTCAAGGTGGCAGAGGAGACAAAGATAAAGCTGTATGTGTGTGTGTGTGTGTGTATATATGTGTGTGTGTGTGTGTGTGTGTGCGTGCGAACCCTTTGCTACTTCTAGATGAAAGTCTGATAATCCACCTCTCTCCTCCATCTCCATATCAAGGCTCCCTCACTGATGTCTGATTATTCTGCTATGAACTCTTTGTACTGTAAACTTCAAATGAGTCTACATCACCGTAATTGAAAATAAATTGTACAGATGTGAGGTGCTGTTTTTCAGACTTTTGAGACTTCATTTATCTCAGCTTTTGTTCCTCAGATACAATACTTCACATTACAATAAATTACAATACACATGTCTGATTTGAGGCTATTGCAAATTAGTTTTTTCTCAATAAAAAAAATATCAAACAGGATCAATTCCTTTTAAGTAAATCTGGAGTTCTGTTTACATTAATTGCATCTAAATGGTAACAACATTACACACCACTGATCAGATTTTGGGAAATGATGCATCTCCTACTTTACAGCATTTTCTTTTTATTCCTGAGTTCTCTCACAAGAAATTGGTTCTTTTAGGAGGATGGATCTCTCTGTCTCTCTGTCTCTCTTTGATAGATGTTCCATTTAAGGTTTCCAAAAGGTTTTTTTTTGTTTTTTTGTGAAAAAGAAACAGTTCTTCGGAGTCAGTAAGATTTAATAAGAGGTGAGCAGGAGCTAAAATCAGAAATGTGTAGGACCAGTGTTGCATGAGTAAGTCATTGATTTAGAAAAGGTTTTAGTAGCTTTTTTTTTTTTTTTTTTTCAAACAATACCGGACAAGTAACAAAAGTTTAGAGATCCATCGGAGAAGACTGATGCAACAGACTCTCCATCAAAAGAGGACATCATAGCAATAATGTACCATTTGGGTCATGGAGACCTTTGTCAGACAACAGCCACGAGGACATGATTTATTCATTAAAATATACACTTTGCTGATACAAGAATTCCTGTGTTGCTCAGTTGGTTTAAGCACCAAAAAATGATCTGCTTGTCCTGGGCTCAGATCCAGAGCAGATAAGCTATAAAATTGGAGTCATGCAATATTAATTGTTACAAGGGGGCCCTGAAAAATGGATGTTGTCTAGGGACTGAGGTACACTAGCAATAAAGTTAAATCTATTTTGTATGTCTATTTTCCGTTGGATAAACGGGTCCAGAAAGAGCCATGCACACCCGACCTCTAAAAAAGGTTCTACATCCACAAAGGTTTTACATGAAAAGGTGATGTTATAGGTTCAAGCCGAAGAACCCACAAAGGTGCCATTTGGTTTGTTGTTGTTTCCTGTATTCAGCTCAATGTATTTTTTAAGAGCTGTGAAAAAGCTCATCCTATAGCTGAAGCCCCTCCCACCCCTTATAACGATCCACAACGGTCCCATAGTGTAAACGACGGTGGAACAGCCAGTCATAACACCGGAAACCTCTGGTATGCCTCCCCCATTGTCTTTGATAGAGCAAGGTTGAAAACATTACCTAATGTTTGTTATCTGGACCATTGCTATCAGGGAACTAATTAACATTAAAAGCTATATGTCTGTTATCCAATTGTGGCTAAATTTAGCCAGCCAATTCCCTGAGAAATTATGAATCAAGGACTTTTTAGATTTGGTGTAGTTTTATTGTCTTTGTTCTGTTCTCTAAATATATGTACAGAGAGCAGAGAAACATAACACAGCACATCAGGGAGAGATTACGTTATCGCCCATTAGCTCTATTTATGATGATCATCCGGTCTTTTGGAAAAGCCTTACACACATTAATAATTGGTCAACATGGTCGACTTTGATGTGCCATAGCAAATGTATTAACCTTGATGATGATAATCTAAAGCTCACAAACCCTGGAGAGTAACCCACACTGATCCCCAGCCATTACTGTGTTTCACTTCATTCAGCACTGGGGGGGGTGCATTCAGCGCTATGGAGGCAGATTTTATCTCTGTAGGGGCTGCTATTTTACATAAATCTAATACAGTATACCTTTAATTTTTAGCTTTTAGCTTACACCGCCCTCTTCTGCATGGCTCTACAGTGATGGACAATGGTGGAAGCCATTAAACCAAGTCTCATGGCAGATGTGTGGATGCATTTCAGATTTCAGAATGAAACAGACTCTGGTAACAGGACAAACTAAACACGCTCACCTGACTAGACGCCACTTGGATGTTGCTAAACGTGTGGATCAGAAGCAGTCAGCTGGATACAGCAGTCACCTGAAAGCTGCCGTCTGCTTCAGCCCTCACAGACAGAACGGAGTCGGTGGCAGTGTTCATCTGTAAGAATATACAGTATGCCCATTATACAAACACGTTTCAAAAAGCTTTGGACTAATTTGCACTTTTTTCAAAAGCACATTCGGTGTGTGTGTGTGTGTGTGTGTGTTTGTGTTTAATACTTTCAACACACAAATGCTGTTAAAAGGGAAGAGGTCTCCCACTGTGCAGTATATTTTGATATACTCTATAAAGGAAAGTTTAAGTTGAAAGTGAAGGGTCCAAATAATTGAAAATTAATCGAGAATAGATTTTAAATTGAGTCATGACCCCAAGAATCGAAATTGGATCAAATCAATTTTCCCACCCCTCCCACTTTGTCTAGACTACTGCAAGG
Source organism: Centroberyx affinis (assembly GCF_046629955.1). Lineage (NCBI taxonomy): Eukaryota > Metazoa > Chordata > Actinopteri > Beryciformes > Berycidae > Centroberyx > Centroberyx affinis. The sequence goes on along the minus strand of NW_027279178.1, from coordinate 147,235 downwards.
AAAGGGAGCTGCTGTCAGTTTGCTCATTTGCTGTTGTTATATCTCATTACTGGCAGGACTGTATCAACCCTAAATAATCCCTCATCTATCCAGTGTGCCAGTTATTTTTCCAGTTATTTGCCATTTATGGAATCATAGCTCCTCACTCTTTCTTTCTACCTATTTGGAGTTAAGTACCTTTAGTCTCTACTATTTTCCTATTACAGTATGTTTTGCAAATTATTTATTCCTCCTTTTTCTAGGTAGTTGGGTAGTCATTAGACTACATAATTAGTCATTAGATTGCATAGCTACATAATTACTTTTCTGCACCAGAGCTTTCTTCAAACAAGTGGCTCTGCAGACACAGGTCAGCTGTACAAATGTCATTATGATGTTTTCTGCCTGTAAGTGACAGTGGAAAACGTAAAAAGGCTAAGTATCAAATCTACCTAAATGTAACCTAACCCTAGAGGGTTTCTACAAACTGATTATTAAAACCAGAGCTTTTGTAAATACATTGTATGTCATGGGGTAGTTTACATAGGTGAGTAAATGCAGACATTCCCATGTGCCAGGAATGAGCGGGGTCAACTATTAAAAACAGAGTGTGAGGGGAAATTTAATGAATTTTATGGCATTTTCACATGCAAATACGAACCGTTTTATTAATTTCAGCCAGCTTTGGGAACTTCTCTCTAGGTAGCAGTTCCGACATGCAAACAAGAATTATTAGCTTGAATCCCCACATGAAGATAAGACTTTGTGTTAAATGGGATTTAGGAGGGAATGTCAGCTGGGCTCATTTGGGTGATAGAAGCACAGTGGAGTGGCCATTAAACAGTAAAACAGCTCTCTTTATTTGGAGGCTGATAGATGAGGTAGCCATCTTTATTCACAGCCCTCCTTGTCATATGGAACAAATCTTTGTGTGGTCTCTCTCTCACACACACACACACACACACCCATGCAGCATAATTATGGAACAGAAGAGGTCTCTCCAGACTTTGTCATTAATAACAATGGCGTAATCAAATTAAGTGTCGTCCTCTCCTCCTCTCTTTTTTGCGATGTAGCGATTAGTCGGCCCTAATGAGTTTGCTCCATGGCCTGCTCCCTGCTCTGATCTCTAAACCCCACTGCGACACCCAGGGAACCGCTGATAATGAGGATAGGGGGAGAGGATGGGGTGAGGCATCAAAGAGGGTGAGGGTGACAGTGGGCACCGTGGTTGGTAAGGCCGGAGAGATCAGTCTCTCGGCAGGGTGGCGGAGGGGCGGCAGTGGGGTGCCATTCAGAGAACTAACATAAGACAAATCAGGGAGGGGGCAAGGTTGAACTCACTCATATACTGTAGGAGTGAGTGAGGAGACCCAAGTTAAGTAATTATGGTGAAACCGTTGGAGTTGGTGGGTCATGTCAAAGAGAAGATCACAGGGGAGGAGCCAGAGGGGTGCACACTGACTGGGGTGAAGCGGTACAAAGCAAAAGAAAAAGGATAGAACGGGAGATGGGATTACAGGCTGTCGCTTCAGGATAAGGCAGAGCACACAAAGCTATCTTCAGTTTTCATGTTACACTGCCACTCAAAGCAGTAAACACAGAAGGCATGATAGCCAATGGTCTGCAGAAAATAGGTCAATCATGTTACCTGCTCACTGGTGCACACTGTTTCAAACCAAACTCCATTCACTCTTGAGGATCATTACTCACATCAGCACATGAATAGAAAAAAAGATCATGTTCCGGATGTCCACTGACCCTTTCACCCCTCTCCTGTTGTTAACACACTGGATCCAAAAGGGACTGGGCAGACTCAGTCTGGCAGACTCAGAGGGGTGTGTCTGGTTTCAGGCCAGAGAGGTGATGGGTTTAATCCTCAGAGAGGTCGGACAACGCAGATGCGCTCCACATGAAAGCACCAACTTGAAAGAAGTCCACTTCAGGAGGCTCAAGTCATTCAACGCAGGACACTAGTCCGCATCCTCTACCAGTCTGTAGCAGCCCGAACTCTGTGACTTGCTGTTGCATGCTGGGGAGGCAACATTAATATAGTGTAGGGATGCTGGCAGGCTCAACAAACCGGTAAAAAAGGCTAGCGGCAGGCGGTGGGATGAGCCCCAAACTCAAGCTGGTGCAGCTATGGACAACCTGTAGGAGCACCAAGGAGCGCGTCAAGTGTTAATACGGCTACACAATTCTTCCTGCTACAAACACCAGCCTCATCCACCTATAGGATGGAGATGAAGCCTTGTCACACTTTACTGTGTCTACTATACCATTCCTATGCTCTGAGCTGCTCTGTACATCTGCACTGCTTGGCACAATCTGTATCTGTATCACTGCACTTGAAATGTACGTACATATCTCTGACACATTTCTGTACATGAGATGGTATATATTTCTGAATACACTTATGTACATATGCTACTTCCATATACATAATGTGAATAGCTAATTCTGCACACGTAACATGTTCTCTGTAAATTTGATAAAGCACATTTGTAAAGAAATATGTAAACTGCAAACTTCTGTTAGTAAGCTACATAGTGACAATTATTAAAAAACCATTAGGAGCTCTGTATTAACATGATGAAGTTGCTCTGTCTTTAATATTCAATATGTTCTACTGGTTGTATTTTTTATCTATATCCTATTCTTTCCTGCAGTGACCCAATTTCCCCAATTTCCCCTCGGGATCGCTTAAAGGTCCCGCATTATTCAGTTCCATTTTTTTGGTTGTGTAGTTCAAGATGAGAATAATGTTCTTCATGATGTTTTGTTAAGTTAAAAGTTGAACTGAAATAGTGAAATTGAATGTGAAGACTAAGTACTCACAATACTGGACGCTGATTCCAATTTTACATCCCAGTTACACCACAAATGATTTCTAGCTTTAGGGAAGAGTGGTGCGAGTTCACAAACATTGACTGAACTGTCCTGGGGCACAGCATTAATGTGTAAATCTTTAAAATGGATGGCATTTCCCTTTAAAGTGTAACAATAGGTGATGGATATCAGTTTTTGTTTACATTTCTACCACCTTGACCACTCCATAGTTATTGCTCCCAAGCAGTTGAGCATTCATACAGGTCAAGCTAAGGACATGCAGTAGTGTATTACACCTCCTCACAGTCCAAGGCTTTCTCTCAAGCTCCCACTCATTGTATGTTGACAAGCAGAGAGCCACTGACTACTGCAGTACTGTATTATTTTGCAGGTCATGGCTAAGGGAGCACTGTAATTTTATCCAAGGGTGCACAATTATGTGCATGTGTGTGCGCGTGTGTGACACTGTGTGTGTTTCCATGTGCACACATATGTGTGCCAGTGTGTAAGAGAGAGAGAGAAAGAGTCAAGTACGCACACGCACACGCACACACACACACACACACACACACAGAGACAGCCAGACAGAGAGAGACAGAATGTGTTTTCTCAGCTATTCATTACCTATGCTACTCCACTAAATGTGAGACTGTGACAGGGACTTGAACCCAATCAACGTACTCACTGTGTTTTTTTAGTAAGTGTGTCTGTGATGAAAACGCAGCTGCATAATGAACACCACAGTATTTATCATAGCCAAGAATCTATTCCAGAGAAGATAATGAAAAGATCAGAGGTCCAACTAATGATCCCATTTTACCTCTGCCACTTGACCTTAACCCTGACCCTTAAACTTCAACCATCTACGGTATCAAAACTCTCTTTCGTGCAATACTGTATAAATAATAATAATATTGACATCTTCAGGGTTTAGTCTGCATATGGTATTGCTAATAAGCTCTTCTCTACTACTCTGCTACCTTTCTTGTTTGCTGCTAGCAAAGTAATATCTGGGACAAACCGTTCAATATGGGCAGGAGGAAATGATTTACAGTCACAAGCACAATCACAATTAATAAACCAGTTGAACAAGCACAAGAGCCACCAGGGCAATGTTCTGTGTGAGGTAGAGGAGGAGATTCAAAGAAAAACTGGGGAAGGCATGGCGAATTACGGCTCTGTCGAAATCGTAAACTGCTGGAGAGCAATTTACATGTAATAATACACCCTCATTCAGAGAGGGATCTGCTGGGGAAGATACGGGGCTGATCAAAGGCCATCAATGCAGCCAGCTAAGCTGACTTGATTGAAGTTTCTTTTTGAATTGCTGTCTGCCGTGGATGCTAACAAAACGAGAAAGAGAGACAGAGAGACACAGAGTCAAAGGAGGAGGGTGGGGAGCAGGACCCCGACTGGGGCCCCAGACAGAGAGCCCTAACCAAACACCTATGTTCTCCAACAGCTTGACATGCTGCTTCTAATTAAAGGAGCTGTCACATCCCATTGAGCGGAGTGTAACCCTCCAGTCGGCCTCCCAAGGAATCAGAAACAGTACATATCGTCGTCATTGGGTGAAAACTTTGTTGCTCCAGTTTTGGTGACTTTCATATTTTAATTTAAACTGAAGGATTCTTCTACAGGTTGAGAAAGTTCTACCACCCTTCGGCTTATGAAACCCTTTCAAAACCCATTAGATGAAGTGAAAAATGCATGGTCGCCAAGCTAAAAACAAGGCTGTTTTTCTTAGTTCCTGCAAAGTTTACATTTTGGAGATACAAGGTTTTCACCCAACGACAACAATATGAAAAGATCCACCTTAATCCTCAGACAGTCACAGACACTCATCTCTGGTGCATAGTGTTGAGAGGGCAAAGGAAAGAAGGAGCAAGGTCAGGAGACAGTAGGGAGAGAGAGAGAGAGAAAGAGAGAGAAGAGATAATATGTGCCAGCTCAAAACTGAGGCAAGCCGTTTGTGTGTGTGTGTGTGTGTGTGTGTGAGAGAGAGAGAGAGAGAGAGAGAGAGAGAGAGAGTTGTGTTAATATTATTTTATGTTTCATTGATTCTTGATGCTTTGGCAATATTGTTGTTGTGACATTCATGCCAATAAAGCAAAATTTGAATTTGAATTTGAGAGTGACAGAGAGAGAGAGAGAGAGAGAGAGAGAGAGAGAGAGAGAGAGAGAGAGAGAGAGAGAGAGAGAGAGAGAGAGAGAGAGAGATCAGTGGGAAGGAGGGAGGTTGTGAGAAAGTAAGGCAAAGAAAAGAAAGCACACAGATTCTGAGAGAGAGTGAGAGGAAGAGAGGCAGAGAAAAGTCAGAAATAGAGGGATACAGAAATGGAGTCAGGAAAGATAGAAAGAGGAGAGAAAGAGAGAGCTAGAGAGAGAGAGAGAGAGAGACATTCCGCTCTCTGTGTTTCTGAATATGAGCAAAGCCCCTGGATTAATCAGGCTGAGTCATGCTGCCACAGGGGGCATCTGCTCTGTTTAGCCCTGTTCAGACTGTAGCACCAGCCACCGGCCTGAAAGCTCTACTCACATTCACCCCAAAGCCTAATTGCACTGTGCTGGAATGCCCTCATCAGAATTTGCTTCTTATGAGAAACCGTGTAGGGCATAATCAGACTGTGCTGTTGACACACACACACACACATGCTTATGAAATGCTCGCACATTAGGCTTGGGCAATATCAAAATTGACCACATTTCTATAATGATGATATAACAGTAAGTATATAACAATATTATCATAATAATGGTTGAGAAAAAACTCATAGACTATTGCAATTACTGCATATGGCCCTTATGCCAGACCCTGTTGCTCTATTTTGCACTAAATGTGTGCTCTTTCCTTCCTGCCTAATTTTTCAGCTCAACTCAACTGATTAGATGCTACATTGTGCATGTTGGGAAATAAATGTGTTCTTTTACTCTGATTGAGGTATTATACAACTAGGCAAGACATAGCCTCAACACACATTACTGCACTATTACTGACTGTCAGCGGTGGGGGCAACTTTTGCAAACTCTGCTGGATCAGGATTGGCGTTGGTCTGGTGGAAATTCTTATAGTTCATGTTTCTTTATATTTGCTGGTATAAAATGTAAAAACCCAGCTTCGTCATGGAGTCATGCAAGGCCACGTTTCTGAGGCAAGTAGCCTAATTAACTCTCTCTCTTTCTCTTGCTCCATTCTTTTTTTTTTTTGCAGTTTCACTCTCACACACTCACATGCTGCCTCGCTGTCTCACTTGCTCGATAAAATACTTCGGCTACAAAATGCCCCTTTGGCAGTCAAGTACACTGAAAACTGTCCTGTAACACTGTTCAGCCTGTGTATTCATACCATTAAACCTCAACCTGCTCCCTCACCTTGCATTGGGTATACTCGCTCGCCCCAGCTGACTCTGGTAACAGATCATATAGCCGAATTGCAGCGGTTCATCAAAAACTGTTTTTCTCTGCAAATATCTAGCCACTTATAGATCAAGATAGTACAGCAGCTTTGTGTTAACAAGTGTGGAATTTATTAGGTTTGGTAGTTTATCTGGAAGGCAAATTACTAACAGAAGGCAGAAAAAAGAAGAGGGTGAGGCAAGCTGTGCGGACACTGTGGATAAGAGAGATGTCATTGTGGCTGGCTTGATACTGGAACACTGCCAATTTTTCATTGTTAATTTCTATTAGTTTTAGACTTCAATGGGAGAACTCCAGGATAATTCATGGGAAAAATCGCCATAGTGATGGTGTACTTTGGTGAAGGTGATGAAACACATTAGTCTTAACAGAAGACACACACACACACACACACAGACACCCAGACACACACACACACACACACACACACACACACACACATACATATATACAGTAGGTATTTTACATTTATATATGAGTGTTTTATATGTCTATGTGCAAGGTTTTAAATTGGTACCCTTGTATTTTAATGTTGCTAATGTACACTATCCTCTGAAATGAGTGAAAAATTCAGTCTTCATACATTAATTTGTTCATCTAAATCAATCATGTTGACTTACAACAGGACATACTCAAACAATCACAATAAAAACAAACAAATATATTGTGCGGCTTCAAAATTTAAAAGTGGCCATGACTCACTTATTGACACCTTTTAGAACAATTCACAACATTTCAATTTGGTTAGAGGGAATGGATTCTTGTTTGCGGGATGATTCACCTCACCTGTGACAGGCTGCAGGAGCCCACATGGTATAAATTAACCAATGATACATTTTCAAGTGGAAAAATGAGTCTGTTCTGCTTCCCTGTTCCTCTGAGACGATGGTAAAGAGAAAAGAGCTGCCTGGGGATGTCAGAAAAACTATTATCACCAAATATCAGCATTCACAAGGCTGTAAGGAACCAGAAACCAGAAACCTTGGCTTTCCTGTTTCCACAGTTTGAATATTATCAAGATGTTTGCCGCTCATTAAGAATCTCCCAGGATGTGATGGTATGAGAATAATTGATTAATTGAAGTTGGTACGAGGCACTGAAAAATGCCTTGTATGACATCCAAAGATCTCAAGGGTGACCGGGAGAAGTACAAGGTAATAGTTTCAGCCCACACCATAGACCAGACACTGAACCAAGAAGGAGACAAAGGAAAACTCCACTGCTGAAAGAAAAACACAAGAAGGCCTGATTGATCTTTGCCAAGACCCACCTACAGTAGACAAACCTAAATCCTTCTGGGAAAATGTTCTGTGGATTGATGAAACCAAATTAGAGCTCCCTGGCGATGCAGATCAGCACTTTGTTTACAGACGATCAGATGGCATTCTTGGATTTGATGCATCTCCTGTTGAAACAGGATGTTGAGGTGGGACATAATGCAGTGAGGAATCATTCAAAAGTCTAAACCAATGGAATAGGAAGAGAAAGGTAGTTTTATTTGATGCGAGGGGTTAGGAGGAGCGGGATCGTTTTATTGGTTAGAAATGTATATTTACACCTACTAGTGCAGCATGAGGTCACCATTAAGTAAAAGTAATGGGAGTTCATTTCTTGGACACTTTTAAGAAAAGCAAACCCCAGTGGCAGTCAACGCCTTGAATGTTTTAAGGGCATCATGAAATCAGAGGATTGCCAAGGCATTTTGGAGCAAAATGTCCTATGTAGTGTCAGAGCCCTGGGTGTCAGTCAAAGGTCACGGTTCCTCCAGCAGGACAAGGACCCAAAGCACACATCCAAAAGCCTCGTAACTAATTTTAAATTAACAATGAGCTGCACACCCTCAGTTTGTTTCTCACACTGCAGACATGTGGTAACACAGAACAAAAACAAGAGCACAAACACAGATGCCAAGATTCATTCAAGGATTCTAGCCAGCGTAGAGTCTACCCTGCCAGGCGGTGACCTTATGGGAGTTCACAGCATGGCACATTTTTAAGATGCAACTGTCCTATCTTATCCAACGGTTACAGCAGATCTTCATTTCCTTCGCTCAGCCCCTCATTGGTTACATAAGGTCCAGTAAGGAGGAGAAAGCTGCTTCAATTAGCGTTAATGAGCTAAAATGAATCATGTTAGCAGGGCTCATTGGTGGTGATTCACTGACTGGAGCCATTACCACAGAAAGCTCATCATCAAGCTAGCCTCCTGTTCACGTTCACACCGACTACGCTATAATGGCATATTGTAGAACAAACCATCACCTCAGAGAGCGCCATGTCACGGTGGGCTGATCATGACTAATTTCATTTGGTGTGAACTTGAGCTGTATGTTTTGTCTGCACTTCCATGGATGTAAAGAGTCTGCGTAATAATAGAATCCGCCACCGCAGGCTTTCTGCTTCAGTCAAAGACAGCTGGCAGACGTTTAAATACATTGTTGCCCAACTTCAGCGTAAAGACTTTAATTTCAGTGTAAGCCGAACCAGAGAAAAATGAATTAATAGCCTTTCTTGCAGAAAAAATCCATCCAATTTTTAGAGCAAGACACCCTGTGATCAAACATCAATATCTGCGCAGCAGGAGTCTTGGGCTGCTAAGCTCCTGCCTGCGGCACACAGACCCATGCAACATCTCACAAACAAAAATATTCCACTGGAAAATTTTACTGATGTCAATATAAGAATTAGCCTTTTGATGTATCCCCTGGGTATAGATCCTCAGGCACACAAACATACATATATATACACACACATACACACTGAGGTGGGAGGAAGCGTTAAATCTCCGAGCCTACCTCCCCTTCCTCCCCACCCTCGCTCCTCTGTTTCGTTATCAATCGTGCCCAGCTCTCCCAGGGCTCTGTAATTTCCAAATAAATAAATCATTAGTGGCTCCAGCATGAGGATTAATCAGTGGCTGCTGCCGCCGCTGCCTCTGCCTCTCAGTGGGAGTGTACCGTCACTCCCACCACATTCACATCAAGCCCCATCAGCAGCAGCGAGCTGGGCCACGTCGATTGGCACGCTGACGGTGGGGGATAGAAGTGGCAGTCTGGAACCTCCACATTATGTTCATTTCATCTCTTTTTCTCTCTAGCAGACATACTTTCTTTCACTCCTTGGTCATTCTCTCACTCTCACTCTCTCAGCTAGGTTAATACAGGCTCTATTAAGCAGCAGGGGGTGCAGGCACCACCATATATTTACTGAATTTTCATATGTGGGGCTTATCTATAATGAAAATCTGGGATTTGTGGATGATCTAACTTTGAGGGAAACATGATGATAGCCGTTTTTTAAGAGCTCTGTGTAATTGAGTCACTGAGGGAAGGGGAGTTGATGGGGTAAGGAGGGGTTGATGATGGGATAGAAAGAGGAGGGATAGGGGGGGGAGAGGATCGTTTAGAGAAGGCTGGGGCAGAGTAAGTGCTGTGCTGGAACAAAGTGGAGAGAAAGGAGCCCAACTCATCGCTCACAGAGCACTCAAGCCATTGGGACAGCTAATGGATTGTTTGTTTTCCAAAAGTCAGATGCTCCTTTGATGTGCCATGGATTTATTGCATCTCACCGGAGCGAATTCGATTTGTTTCAGAACGGCCTATCAAGGTCCAGATGAAAATGTAACTGAGATGAGATTCTGAGATATAGTTGGACACAAAGACCAGAGAAATCCCTGCGTTCACAAGCTGGGATCACACTTGATGTGTTGAATGCTTCACTTTCCAAAGGAATAAATTCATATCAAATGAGAGAAGCAATAACTGCTGCATCGTTCTATTTCAGGTGCAATGTGCTGCGATGTCACGTGCGTTGGATTTTTCCAATATATGCTTTCATCGTGTAATCTAAAACAAATATTGTTTTGCCCCATTTTTTACTAACTTTCTGTTTTCATGATGAAAACATTTTGTTGGTAGATCAGAGCTGCAACAAAATTTTAATTTGTAACACCACAATCAAGAACCATGTCTAATCAGTTTCGTCTCAATAAATTTGAGACACAAAACTTGCAAAGAACTCTACACAGTTTGAAGCAACACAAATGCATTAGGGATAACGTGTGATCTCGGCATTAGACCAAAATGTGCTGTATAGTGCAGATCTATTTTTGAAAGAACTGTTCTGAATATGGACCTGTGAGGTTTTTAGCTGCTTTGGGTGCAACCAGAAGGGATAATATTACCCAGAATGACAAAGGATATGCATATACATACAACTGCAAATGTCACAGCCACCCAAAAATGTTTTCTGTCCACACAAGGACAATTCTCTGAGTCACACCTCAAGTTGCTTCGAACCTAGTTAGTCACCCACTTCAGAGGAGTCAACGCTTGGCTTTCTGGTGAAGGACATTGTTCCAAACTATAGAAGGGCAAAATCTGCTTCCCAACAGACCTTTAAAAAACACTTTTATCAGCCCTCTAAAAAGCTGAACACACCACCCATAACATAGAGGACAAATCCCAACATTATGAGGTCGTTTCCACTAAAAAGAGGTTGGGGATGGAATAAAAGACTGTGGTGTTTTACCGGGAAATGAGCATTGGGATTCCTGCAATCAATGATCAACCCAGTCCAGCGTTCAAGTGTTTGTGTGTGTCTATGTATGTGTGAGGTGGGGTGCTGCATTGGACCCCTCACTGTCACAGATCCACATTAGCCTTTCTAAAGTGGGGGAGAGACAGCATGGCATGGGCCAGTAGTTCTCTCTAGTCAGTGTTACGTGACTGCAGAGCAGGAGTGGTCCAATATCCACTCAACTAGCCAAGAACTTCATCATTCTCCATCATTTGTCACTCTCAAGAACACTGTGTCCTGCCAAAAAAATGTTGTCTCAAACTCACCATTATCTCCTCACATCTGAGTCATTTTTTTATTTTTCTCTTTTGTAATTCATGAAAAAAAACAGCTTGGCTACCTATGTATGCCACTGTGCAGTAGGTTGTTATCTACAGTAATTACTTCATAATAATGCTTTTAACGCCACACTCATCTAAGTGTCAGTCTAGTCGTCTTCAAAAGCACTCAAAAAAAATGAGTCACCGAACAAAAGATAGGTGAAGGGAAAGGGGTGAAGGAAGAAACATCGTTATAGCAGCAAATATTCAGGCTAATCCTCCCTCCTATGACTCAATCGCATATCTTTTATGGCACGCTCTCATAAACTTCAAAATCCCAAAACAGATCAGGAGTTTTCAAATTGGATGCCAAACTTATCCTAAATCTTTTTTTGGGAATTCACTCCAAGAAAACCAATGTGGCAATTTAAAACTGTGCTTTGATCCACACACAAAACTGAGTCTGCCAACTAAACAAAACTCCATAAATGATAATCATAAACTAGGTCTTTTGGCATCAACCACGATACTTTAACTGTGAAACTGTGGTGTATCTACTATTTTTAGGACTGTACACACTTCAAGCAACTTGGTTGATTGTAGTTCTCCAATTGCATCTATGTAGCGGTCTCATGCAGCTACAGCTAAGTTTTGATCAAGAAAAATAAGTTATGTATTTATACATGTCAATATCGCAGTGATTTTGTGTTGTATTAGTTTTGTTTTTATAGAACAGCTAACTGTGTTTGATATTAGGTGATATCTCTGACAGCTAGCAAGCAGGAATTAGGTAGCATTATTCGAAAATAAACAAAAATCAATAAAATTACTTCATAGTTTACTACCCCAATGATGGATGCAACCATTCTCCATGCATCGACATTTATTCCTGTAGGCTTTCAAATAAAAGTTGTAGAGAACCGGGAAGCTTTGAATGGCTGTAATCAACTTCTCGTCCATTTTGCACTTGCCAGGCGGAGCAACTGTCCATGAAACGAAATCACAATGGTAGGGAAACAAGGAATCACAGAAATCTGATTGGCTGTTGACAGCAGAGGCCAACTTTTCTTACCTGGTCGCTCAGCTCTATAGGAAATTAATTGAGTGAATTGTTGATCTCTTTCTGTCTCCCTGCTGCCTCTACAGAGATTCCAGCTATAATTGAGATCAGTTCCCAAGTTTTAAAGGATGGACCGAGATCCATTGAACAAGTCTGTCTATGGCAGAGAAAGAGACAGAGAGAGAGACACATAACGAGACAGACAGACAGGTGTGCAGGTGAATCCTTTCAGAGGCCACACAGTCAACCACAGAGCGCCCAATCCACAAAAGGCAGGCTGGTGTAGCTTTCAAACTGGGCACCGAGTCTACTAAACTCCATTGAACCCACTGTGAGACCTTTGCCTCCCCCTGGTTGTAATAGGAAAAAAAAGAAACCTTATACAGCAGTGATTGTGACCAGCAGTAGTAGGCAAGAGAACACAACTTCTCTGAAACAAGCCCCCCCACAGAGACATTGTATATACATACATGCATACACAGGGAGGGATAGGGCAATGTGGGGAAAACACACTAGTGGATTCCCATCCACAAATTTTTAGATTATCAAAGAACCAAATGTAAAAAAATATATTCTCTATTTTTACTAGCTAGCCACATTGTTAGCTATAAATTTACATATTAGATATATAGTGTCTGGACTGTAGTGGCTGTATTTGAGGTCAACAGACTATAAAATTCTGAGAACTGATGATACGTGATGCTAAGTGCCTTGTCTCCTAGTCTCTTGCTTCAGTGCTTTTATTAGAGCAAAATTAACTAAAAGAAGGAATTACACTTGGGTGAGGTTCATCAGTATTCAATTTCTACACACTTCCTAAAACACACTTAAAACACATTTATTGAGGAGTTTTCTGCACATTACAACACATTTATCAGCCTGGTATTATAAACCCTAATGCAGGTGTGTTGTGCCTTCCATGTTGCTTACAAATGTCTGAAAATAGTTGATGAAATTTGGAATAAACATTGAGATTGGTGGTAGAAATAATACATTGACCCAGTGATGTGAAGATAATGGAAGAACATTGTTTAGCACATACATTTAAGCATGATTAATGAAGCATGATTGAGCATTCTTGTTGCAGTGCAAACACACAGTATATTAATAGGTATTCCAAGCTTGCTTAGCCAAATGCTCGATCATGGCTTGTATTATCAAAGCGGAAAGAGGCAGATGGATTTCAAATTTACTCTGAGCGCCTTGAGCTATAAGCCTTGCTTTAGTTGTCTGTTTGCCAAACGTGATCCAGCAACACTTAAGGATTAGAATTCTAGAAAGCTTGAAGTTGGCGTGAAGTCTTGTTGATGAGAAAAGACGAGTGACAAGGACATGACACACAGCCATCACACTCAATCTGATTACTCTGAATAAAGGATTTGTCATTTGTGTATGTCTGTGAGTGAGTGAGTGTATGTGTGTGAATGTGTGTGTGTGTGTGTGTGTGTGTGTGTGTGTGTGTTTGTGTGCATTTCTGTGTGTGTGTGTGTGTGTGTGTGTGTGTGTGTCCTGGCTTGCAGGGGGACAGTGTGAGACATCAGTCCCGCAGAGGACACACACACACACACACACACACACACACACACACACAGTCTTACTTATGTCACTTTAGGGGTATTTACATAGACTTATATTCATTTCCTGGAGACTTACCCTAACCATAACCACAACCACTACTTGCCTAAACCTAACCCTTACCCTAACCTTAACCTAACTCTAACCTTAACCTAACCCTAACCCTAACCTTGACCAAAAATCAGCTTTTTACCAATTGGGGACACAGCTTTTGTGCCCAATTGCACAAGCCGTCCCCAATCAACTGGTCTTAAGTCTGGTGTGTGTCCCTGAAAGTGACTTAAGTCAAACCCACACACACACACACACACACACACACACTCAACCATACTGACAGGCTCTGCTCCTATGTATCCATTTCTTCAACCATCCTTGTATACACCAATGGGCCTGTTTATTGTCTATGTCCTTAAATAAATCATTAGGTGTATAGCAGAAGCTTTCGGGCTTCCATTTTCCTTTGCTCTAGCCAAGCTCTGTACTCCGTTGCCTTCAGGGGTCTCTTTCTCTCTCTTTCTATCTCTTTTTCTCTGTCTCCCTCTCCTACTATCTGTCTGTCTCTCTCTCTCTCTCTCTCTCTCTCTCTCTCTCTCTCTCGTGCTTTTTGTTTCTCTTTGCAGACGTCAGAATGTCAAATGATAGGGGAGGAGAGAAGAGAGCAATGATAGCCTCCATTTAAGGGAAGAACAACAGCGAGAGAACATCTAATTACTCTTATGAGCTTATGCCAGGCACACTGTGTGAATCCTAAGCACAGTCTCCAAGCCCCATTGACAGTCTGCTCTCAGACGACAGCCAAAAAGAGAGAAAGATAGTGAGGAGAACGAAGTGGTAAATGAAGAGCAGCTCAGTCAGGGAGAAAGGGCAGGGGCAGAGAGGAGAAGGGTGGGGAGAGGAAGAGGGAGCAACTGCAGGGAGCACAGAAGGGGTAATAGATGAGGGAAAAAAGAGAACAGGCAGTGGCTTGGAGAGACGAGAGGAGCAATTTCAATTATCATCAGCTAACACATCACACCAAGTGTGTACCAAAGTCATTCTGTTTGACTTGAATGGCAGAGCAACTCCAGCTCTCTTTGATCCTTTGATAGAGCACGTTTCGCAATCACTCAGAGACGTCACTCAAGTGGAGGGCAGCAGCACTGTTGGGCTTTCACTGCACTTATGCTGTCTCCGTTGTCATCTGTGTCCTTTTAAGTCGCAGACAGGGTACAAATGAGTGTGTACACACGCGCATGCCTGCACATACACACCTATACTGTATGCGTCGGCCACTCTTCCTCGATCTTTCCTCGGGAGGGCATGTACAATCTGTCTCAGTGGAATTCTCTGGTTTCATTGTCAATTCAATCAATACTTCCACAAAGCCAAGCACATGTCCAGGCCTGCCCAGCATAGAGAGCTAACAAGAGGGCTGCGTGTGTGTGAGAGGCACAGAGAGAGAGAGAGAGAGACAGACAGAGAGACAGAGAGAGAGAGAGACAGAGAGAGAGAGAGAGAGAGAGAGAGAGAGAATGTGTGCCAGTGAGCATGTGCATGTTCTTGCATGGTTATGAGGGAAGAAAGATAACATGGTTTTCACATCAGGGCCTAAAAGCAAACAAGAGCAAACCTTCTGTCAGGTTTTCAGAGAGAGAGAGAGAGTGTGTGTGTGTGTGTGTCTGTTTCAGTGAGACAAAACATCTCATCTCTTCATCAAGCTAGGCAAAACACTAACTGCCCTCAACCGCATGAAAGATTAGCATCGATCAATGACATATGTTCTACAAAAATCTGGTGTCTCTGTTTATCTCCACACATATTGACTTGGCTTTGCTGTCAGATCTGGTCCACCCAACTGTCTGACCTTCAGCGGAAGAGAAATATTTGTGGACTAACAGATTCTGTTGGATGAGCTCTCTCAATTAAGTAGCATGTTGAGGAGGCCAAACCAGAGCAGGAGCCCATTGAGCTTATCACAGCAGCAACTTTGAACACTCTGGGTGGGAAACTTTACCAGCTCTACTCAACCACAATGACTGCTTGGATTTAACAGGGAGTTAGTTAGATCAGTTTACTAGTTAGTAAGCTACTAGCTACATCTAGGCCAGACGCTGCAGGTACTAGCGATAATGGGCCAAATATATTAAAATGTGAACCTACATCCCTTCGTTTGAGATAAATTTGTTTCTGTGTGTTTATGTGTTTTTCAGTGGGGAGTCTGTGAAATGATAAATGTTTGTATTATGTGCCTTTTGGTACACAAAAGTATACAGAGCTTGACTGTATTTGCTCTTCCAGGTCAAGTTTCCCACCCACAGTGTTCAAAATGGCCGCTGTGCGAATAAAGTCAATTGCAAGGTTAATTTGATCATTAATGACACACATAAAGCTTTGTGTGAGTGGTTGTAGGGCAGAATGCAATTGGGCTTTCATTCCTAAATATTTGCCAATTGATATTTTCTCTACATTGAAGTGAATTGGCTCACAAGTGCACTCAGGACTTAATGATGATCACAGTTACAATGATCAAAAACAGCAACCTGGAGCTGAATCACCACAGGCTCCGTAGCCCGTAGTGACATGGTGATTAAGATGTTCATGGTCAGGAACTCTCTTTTATCTTTCTAATTGATAGTCCCATAGACAAGGGAGGAAATCTCCATTGGCAGGTTAAACTGCCCTGCAGCTCTTGAACTTGGACCACCTACAGTGGCTCGCCCCCACACATTAACTGGTATGATTCACTCCTCATAGTAGTAATGTGTGTGTGTGTGTGTTTGGGGGGGGGGGGGGGGGCACTCGGCTTCCTGGCTGACTGGATGCCTTATTGTGGGCTGCTGTAGGAAACATCCTGTCATGCTCAGCTAATTCACTGAAACCAGCCCAGAACTAACAAACTGTATTTGAGCACAATACTGCTGTTTGTGGGAAATGGATTTATTTATGGTTTTACTCATACTGCTAGAGCATATGCCATGTAATTGTGTGTGTGTGTGTGTGTGTGTGTGTGTGTGTGTGTCTGTGTGTGTGTATGTGTCAATGAATGAATGAATGAATGAATGAATGGATGAATGTATGAATGAATGAATGAAAACCTTTATTGCCCTGAGGGGAATTTAATCATGAGCACATATAATAAAAGACACATTAAGCAAATCAACAATACACAGTGACTACATAAATAGTAAACAGTAAATAATAAAAGTGTCCGAGATTAAAGTGGAGGTGCAAAGAGTCGGTGTGAATTGTCCATTTGGCCGGTGTCCCTTTTATTAAGTAGCTGGATGCTCCGTGGAATGAATGAGATAGTGTAGTAGTGAGGTAGTGTGTGTGCATATGTGCTATCCAGTGCCAATATATATATATATATATTTTTTTTTTCTTTATATTTTGTGTTCTATTTGCCATTTGATATTGATTCAGTTACTGCTGTATTACATCCATCAATACTTCACTGAAAAGGTTACATAAAGCAAAGTTAAATTTCCAACTTAACCTTTACAGGAACGTTCTATATTTCAGCAAAGAAAAAAAAAGACATAAGAGAAATATTACCTGAGAGAAACAACCTTTAAGAACAAACGGGGTGTTTGGTGGTGCTTTTGTAGACCGACCTGTGAACTGTGTGAATGTGTGTGCATGAACGTGTGTGTGTGTGTGTGTGTGTGTGTGTGCAGAGGAGGAGGGTCAGGCATGGCTACAGCAGAGGAAATGTCAGTGTGTCTGGGAGACAGGCATAACAAGGGACCGATCTCTCTAAGATGGCAGCCTGTGTGACAGAACAGGTCAGTCCAGACGCAGGCTATTCTCATTTATCTACATTATTCATTTCATAACAATCAATATCTGACAATGTAGCCAAGGCCAAGTTAACGACCACACAGAGCCTATCTTCTTTTAACACTAAGAATTTAAACGTGTCCTAAACCTCTCAGTTCGTACAACAACTCCCTTCAACAAACATCAAAAAGTGGAACTGAGAGTTATTGCCCGTTCAAGCTAGCAGGGAACCGGTGCAAATCTGTTGACTTCTGTTGTTAATGACAGGGCGATGTGAGGGAAAACATGGTTCCATCCCAGCGGAGCCGTGAGCATTCATGTGGACGACCCCTCTATTACAGGTGTGAGATGGGGCTAAATGGAGAAAAATGACGTCCAGTCAGGCGGGCAGGACCCTGTCCCCAAGCAGTTGTTCGGCAGTTTGATCTACAGCACGGGTCACCTTGTCCGCCCACATACAACGCACCCAGCTACTGTACAGCACACCAAAACACAAATCACTAAACATCAGGGGAAGGGAAGATGAATCCTTGGGTCAATATGATCGGGCTGCCTTCCCTCACCTCTGTGCAGTGTCCTTATAACACTTAACCTTCACTTAGGAAATACTGGTCTGAAATTCCCCATAGGGAAACGGAAGCATGAGCCAAACGCTACATTCATTCACCCATGGGTATTGCAAAATTATTATTCCCAGTTATCTTTGTATGCAGGGAGTGTGCTAATTAAAGGCACACAATTGTGTTTGGCTGGGAGCCTGAAGAAAAGTGTAAAAGAGTAAAGAGCAGCTTTAAGAAACACCGCTGGGAAGGAGGCTATGAAACATAAACACTAAGACTTAAAGCCTGAGCTATTAGAAACGGCGCATTCATCTGCAGATAAATGTAGCTAGGCCAGCTACATCTAAAGTGCTGTCTGGGGCATTACAGTACAGCAGCGCCAATGAGATAGCAACATAACACCCTTGTCAAAGCTCTGACATATGTATATACTGCATAATAACTGTTATTACACTATGCCACAAAAGTGTAATTTACACACTAGATCGTCAGGAGACGCCATGCCCATATAGTGCGGGGTTTGTATGCCTTTCAAGATGGTTTATCTGGATGAGATGCTGTACTGTGAATTAGAATTTAGACAGCATCAGAGTGCTGTGTTGTTGTTTATAAAGCATACAATCTCAACTCTCCACTGGTGTCCCTTTATGTTACAACAGCAATATGTTCGGAAAATGCAGCTCAAAATTCGAAGCAGCCAATGTGCGATTAGGCTATAATACTGCCGCTGACCTCATTCAAGATATCTACAGGATTAGGCTTTAATCACCATTATCATTAGAGGTGCAGGTTATATTGGTAGTGTCAGGTTTGGCACCGATCCAGCTCCCAAAAACTCAAACTCAGACCGGCAAATGAACCTATCCCAATACCGACACTTTAATGACATGCACTTTGGTGCCATAAAATACTTTTCCGGTGGGAGGAAAAATGTCTGCAGTTTGGCGATTCTTTTCTTCAGTGAAGCAAACTGCCAGCTGTGCCAAGCTAAGGTGTCTCTGTGTTGATAGTGAGAGTCTGTTCTTCCTTTAAAGAAGAATACCGGTGCCAATTAGAGTTACAGCCCATTTACCTCTATCTAGGTCTAGTCTTTCCCCCAGTCATTTTGCAATGCATGCCGTATGTAATTAGATTTTTTAACATTTACTTGGTTTTCGTTGTTTTTAAAATACAAACTTTACGGTGTTAATCCTAGCTTTAAATGCTGTCCCTAACAAAGACGCCCGAAATAAAAAGACATGGATGTGACAATAACGTTTGTAAGGTGACATGTTTTTGAGGGATTATTTCCTGGAGGAGACTTCCATTTCTTCCTGTGGGTGTCAGGTGATTGACAGTAAGCAGAGCGTAACGTAATGTGCGTGCTGATATGAAAACACTCAACTCAGGCACAATGAAATAACGATAAAACTGAGAAACTTGGACAAAACCAAATTAAGGCTTCATGTTTACTGTGATAGATTATCTAGCTCAGGCAAGTTTCACGTCTGTGAAAGTTGTTTTTCATACTGCGCAAGAATGAATGGCAGCAAATGGCTTCTTCTGAAGGGAGGAAAACAAGCTCTGATATCTCCAGTTACACTGACTATGTAAAGACTCAACCAGGAATAATGTAAAGGAGAGAGGCAACCTGGACGACTGGCACAAACTAAAAAAAAACACAAGTATTATTCCTTAAGATATATTTTAAACGCATATTCCTTCTACTTTGTTACTTTTCTGACAGTTTTAAATGGAAGGTATATTTTTTATTCTGGCAGGCCTGACATGAGCTAATGTTACATGCACAGAATATATACTATTAAGTAACCAGTAAAGCTATTGACAAGGTCTTATTCGGGTTAAGCTGTGAACATTCAACATTAATAAACTGCGATCGAGTATCCCTGTTGCCATGAATTAGCCAATTCACAGACTCAGCTGCCAGTCATCCCCCCTGTTTGACTGAGCAACAGGTTACTTCTAATGTGAGAAAGAATTATGATCCCAGCAGTAATCTGTGTGATCTTCTTGACCCTCCTGACAAATAACCTGGTTTTATAGGCAGGGCAGGCCTGTGCCAATATGCCTCCCTGGGCTAAATAGAAAAATGCTGCCCTTTACCCATGATAATTATAGCCAATAACCTGGGTTTATAATGATGCTGACATTTGATCCCATTTTACAGTAAAATTGGTTGGTTTACTCTGATGGAGTTAATGTGTGAAAGTTTGCACATTTTATAGGCATATAATAAAAGAGAGAATAGTATATAAATAGCTACTGTGTGTGTATGTGTATGTGTGTGTGTGTGCGTGTGTGTGTGTGTGTGTGTGGTGTTATTTGACATACTCGAGAGTGGTTGGACAAATATCGCAGACAGCTACTAGATGAAATTAGACAGGTAGGCCTACTGATTAATAATCCTGATCCCAATATTTAGCAAAATACTCATTTTTGCCATCATAGCATCAGCTACAGCTGTACTTTCTTGGTAACTTACAAATCTCACCATGTATTTACCTGGTAAATACTGAGTGCTAAAGGTGACTGTAAAATAAATAGTTACATTTTGGGGCGATTCTGAATTTAAAATGTGCAGTAGAATTCTCATTTTGAAAAAATTAAACTATTTGTATTATGTTCTCTGATCACAGCAGTATAGTGATCTCTCATTGACTTGAAGGTGGGCGCTTGGTGAAAGATGAAAAGGCTTTACTGATATAGAACTATATTTGACAATTGCCCTTTTCCAATCTTTCTGAAGCTTTTGATCCTGCTCACACTGGTCATCCAATTAACCCTGTGGTCATATCACAGGCCATGATGAGAGCAGAAGGCAGTCAAGCGCTCCTCTCCCCCTCCCTTCAGTCATAGTAAAGCATACTATCCCCACAGTAGTAGCAACTGAGAGACTTGACATGCCTCTAATGAGATGTCAGCAATATGAGGCAGAGAGATACTGGCTTCTTTCTCACTAACTGGCCCTAATACCTGCACCACATGGAGTGTTAGACTGATTCTCACTCCATACAGACTGCCTCACTATCACCTTTGTTAATTACTAACTGTCAAGAAGTTCAATGATGAACATATCACGCCGTATGTGTAGGGATTAAAGGTTTTATGTCCTTAACTCTATTCAAGTGTGTGGGTGTGTGTGTGTGTGTGTGTGTGCAAATGTTTGAATATGTGTGTGTGTGTGTGTGTGTGCGAGGTCATGCCAAAATGTCTATGGGTCAAGGGTCTCTGTCTCTGGAGAGCGGTTGTCCAGTGCGCCTGACCCATAATACACCCTGTCTTCATTAAGCATGCTTTCTGTTTTATCACAACTCGGCCAGCCGCCGTCTCGACAACACACTCCCTCTCCCAGAAGGCCCACAGGCAATCGCACTCAAATTTGATTCATTATGGCATTACTAAGAAATCTCTGTACTGTGATGAAAAGCCGGTAATGAAAAATAGAGAGGCCTTATTCCTTAGATACATTATTAGCACGATTTTCAATTTTTTTCCAGGCAACAGAATGCCAATACGCCTGATACCTAATGATACAAAAAACATTGATAGAGCGAGGATCACTGGTTCACGTGAAAAATCTAGAACATAGATGTGCAAACAACAATTCCAGATAAAACAACAAGCTGTTGTCAGGGTAATGGGGGCCCCTCCTGAAAAATCCAGGGAAGCAGAAAAATAGTCAATATGTGGGTGGGTGTGGGGGAGTTAGGGAGAGAGAGAGACAGAGAGAGAGAGCGATAGAGAAGGAGAGTACAAGTGCAATGTATGTGCCATTAGAAGGACTGACATCAACTGAACTCTGCCACACACCAATTAAGACACAAAAAATTTACCCTCTGGACAGGACTGAGTGATAAATAAGCGCAGGGAACACAACGCGTGCATTTACACGGAAAAGAAAACAATCAAAACTTTCAGAGAGAAAACAGCGAATGCAAAACTCAGGTGTCAGAAAAGGAGGCGGAATGGGCTGTAACACCGTCAACACTGATACGGCTGTTAATGCATACAGTCTCTACCTGGGTGAGAGGGATCATCTTCTATAGGAGCCACAGCAGCAGTGGTGGCAGCGAGCGTCCCACAAGCAAAGAACATCAGAGCTGACTAATCTCTGTCTGCAGCCTCCTCCTTTCTCCTCCCCTTCTTCCTCGGCTCCTCCGATCGATACCAGACTCCACAGCACACACACCAGGTTGGACGAGGCTGCTAGTCCACTGATCCCAATCTCCGCCCTTCAGCAGATAAAGCCGGTAAAGGAAGGGCAGTACAATAATTGCCTGCAACAAACTCGTCAGCTTTCCACGCTTTTTTTCTCTCCACCCACTCAACTCATTAGGCTAATTAAGATGGTAATAAGGAGGAGAGACGATCTGTGGGAACCTGCTAGGTCTGGTCAAACTGGAAAGGATTGGACGAGATCGCACCGGATGTCATTTGTTTGCAATGTTTTTTTTTCTCTATCTTTCTCCATCACACCACCCTTCAGCCCCCAAATCCTCACTCTCTCCCTCATGTGTCTTTTCCTCTCAGCTGCCCAGGTTTCTCCTCCAAGCCCTGCCTTATCACCCCAGGCTTTTAAGATGGTGATGCTGATGTTAGTGACTCAGTGGTGGAGGAGCTCTACTTTCTCTCTGGGAAGGACGAATCAAATTGTAGCATTGTTGGCGGCGAAGTAGCAGGTGTTTTCTGTGGGTGATAAAGATAGCACAGTAACAGATGCAGGACTGTAGTTTGTATATGAAGCAGGTGTCCGACTCCAGTATTGCTCAAAGCAGATGTGAATGGAGCGGGCGCAAGCTGTGATAAATATCAGCTAAAGGGCATGCCCACGTCTCTCTAAACACCCATACCATCTTGCTAAAACAAGATGTAATTCAGCACTTGCTACCTTGCGTCTGCCCACTTTTTTACCGATGGCTCGCTGGAGAGGAGAGGAGATGAGAGGAGAGGAGACGAGACGAGACGAGAGGAGGGGAAGGGAGTGAAGGGGAAGAGAAAGACGGAGACGGTAAATCAGACTTTATAGGAATAATAACTACAACAGAGCCAAGGGTAACACAGAAAAAACATTTGGAAAATCAATGCAACATTCCCCAAAGTGCCTCACACACTGTCAATTTTCCACTACATAAATTAAACCCGCAATTGACCCGCATTAAAGCCCACATGTTGGGAGTCAGGTGAGGCAGGGAGTCTCATCGCTGGGCTTTAGGACAGTTCTGCTGCTGCTGAACATGTGATTGAATGTGGGACGCGGCATTGAAGGGGGTCAACAAGGCGTGAAGCTTGGTGAGCAGTGAATAGAGTTAGTATTGCTGTGGTGAGAGTGGTGGTTAGGGAAAAGATAAGGCCCAGGGCTATATCCGTCACCTCTTCTCACCCACCTGTGTCTTCTTTTATGTTGTTCCACTCTTTAAACAGTCTTTACTCAGTCACCGCTCCAGCAACTCCTGCCAACTGTGTACTCAGATAAGGATGTTGTGGCTTGGTTTGATAATTTGCGTGAATTTTTTATAAGATTCCTTTTCTCTCCTCTGCACTTCCTTTTAAGCCCTGCAAAATCGCTTGCAGTAACCTAAAAAATCAGTAATGAGTCAGCAGCTCTGAAGTTTCCATAGGCTTATGGCACAAGGAAGTATGTGAAGCCTGTTTCTTTTTCCATATATTAAGGATGAGGTGGTATAACACAAACAATAAAAGGTTACAGCTTCTATATTATGTACTCAAAAATATCAAACCATTGCTACTACTTACAGAAAAATTGAAGCCCTAATTTAGTAATTAGAAAAATCTCCTTTAAGCAGCAATAACTTAACTTTAAATATTTTCCTTGAGAGAAAACTTACCTAACCTACCTAATTACCCTAACCCCTATGGTTCCAAATTAACTGCCTGAGTTTAGCTATCAGACACTGTTAATTCCATAAAATGTACAGTATACTAAAAACAAACTTTTATATATACATACAATGTATACAATGCAATGTTTGTATTACTTTATCACAGTATTCTGCCTATATAATCTTGTATATTTAACATATTGAGTTTACGTGAATGTACTCTTCTTATTAGGGGTTCAAGCAGCAGGGCTGAAACTCCATTTTCTTCTTCTTCTGCCCTGTACCTCAGACAGTATACTACACAGGTGGCAAAAAAATACACCAATCAGCCAGATGGTGGCGCTATAACAAGCAACTTTATGTTTTGGCCAATAAATTCCTGAAATGTAAGGTCTAGAATAGTTTTTTTTTCCCTTGGCTCAAGACGAATCCATTGCACATACAGATTTTCATTTCCACCATGATAGTTTCTTAGCCATTTTTTACTTTTTTCTAACTCAATGGCCACTTGCGGCTATACTTATTATTTGTAGTAGTAGTAGTAGTAGTAGTAGTAGTAGTAGTAGTAGCAGTAGTCATAGTGGTAGTAGAAGTAGTGGCAATATTGGCTGTAGCTGTGGCTGTTTTATCATCATCAGTTCGGTTCTAAATATGAGAAATAAATGATTACCAGATGGCTCATATAACTCACATTATCACTGCAAATATCATAACATTAAGGACATTACCTCAAACATATCAGTAATTGTAATTGTCAATTGTCAGTAATTGACAGCTTCAGTAATTGTGGTTGGCGGTACATGAGACATGAGAGTGTACCAGCACAGTGTAAAGAAGGATCTGTCAGAGGCAAGTCAATCACACTAAAGATGTAAATAATTTCTCTATCCTTCTACATTTCAATCATGTCTCATTCAGCGTTTGATTGTTGAAAGCTGAATAAGGCCTGATAATGTAATGAGAAAACTTCTTTAGTGTGTAAATCATAGAACATATTGAGCATGTTAACCCTATTTCACACTCCGATGTTGCGTTCATGTACAATAACAGTGAGTCTGAAAGGGATGAGAGCCCAATTAGCTGCTGAGCTGACAAGTACACAGTGCAGAAGCCCTTTCCCCATCGCTATTCTTAATGAAACAGTGATGATTAAATGTACGCTATAGAGAAAAATCACCCATGCATTCATGAATATCATGCTTGGAAAGGTCAAAAAAGATGGTTGGGTAATGATGAAGTATTCCTATGCAGCAGAGGGGGAGAGGGAGTGAATGGGGGTGCGGACTGGGCATGCATGCTTTGGGCTAAATGAGAAGCTTCAGGCAGCAAATACTCTAATTTTCTAGTCGCCTCCCCTTGCAGGTCACACACACTGTGATCATCATGAGCATGCACGTAATTATAAGCAATCTGCTTGCGCTTTTTCATCTCTCCGCACATTTCTGCTTATGAAAGACATGCATGAAAGAGAGCGCTGTACCAACCCAGACAAGAGGAGCAGAAAGGGCGGCTGGAAACGTATCACTTGAATGGATCAGTGGAAGATATAACATTTCTTGCACATTATAGGCCTACTTTGCAATTAGCGGGCCAGCTGTAACCTCCCACATACTTTGTGCTAGAAACTGTGTTCAACTTTCATCTGGTAGCATCTGTTGGGAACTGTGTTGCTTGTATTCAACGTTTTGGTATGATTTTTACTTTTTAAAACATTTAAGCGACTGTTTTGCAATACACGCTAATTATGGATTGTGCAGAGCAGAGCGGGTGATGTCAACAACTGACATGGAACTCACATACACACACACATACTACTGCTGCTGCTACTACTTCTACTACTACTATTAGTGCTGCTGCTGCTACTACTGTGTCTTATCAAATACTGTACAGCTACCCCACACATTTCCTCCAGGAAATGTAGATTTCTAGTTTGAGTTGCTTTATGTGTGTGTGTGTGTGTGTGTGTGTGTGTGTGTGTGTGTGTGTGTGTGTGTGTGTGTGTGTGTGCGTGTGCGTGTGTGCGTGTGTGCATGAGTGTGTTTCTGTCTGTCTGTTTGCACAAATGGGCTTGTGTCTGTGCAGGGGTGCACATATGTATGCGAGTTTGCGTGTATGTGTGCATGTTCATTCATTTGTATGGAACTTGCAAATGTCTTTGTGAATGTGTGTTGAAACGTGCAGGCCTGTATTTGTGTGTGTTTCAGCACTAAATGAAAGCACATCCCCCGTGTCCTTGTGCTGAGTGAGAGGACAGTGAGAGAGGGTCAGCTGTCTATCAGTAATCTGGGGCTCCGGGTCTGTGGAGAGGAGATGATAATCATATGGCCCCATCTCTCTTCTCTCTCCTTATGGACTGAATGATGACAAAGCATAAATGCCAGTAGCTCTCGCAGCAGCGGGAGAAATTGCCTCCTGTCACTGTGTTGACACTGTATAAAACACAAGCAGTCTTAGAAGCATGCGACTTCCGCTTCTAAAATACATCTGCTAAAATACATCAACTATATACAATGGTAGACTGTATCTGCTACTAGATAAAACATAAATACTTTCAGTTTACACAGTATACATCATTTTATGCCACTAATGCCTAAATATATATAGCTACTGGTAAATGTATGAAGATTAACTAAATGAAGCATAATCTACTTAGCACCAGCTATAATTATCTCCTGCACTATTTAGCGAAGACGAGATGCAAGCGGAGCTCGCGCTCATGAATGTAAGAAAAAAACTAAACAAGCCCAGGAGTTTAAATACAAAGTCAGCGTTTTCATTTTGACCAACAAAGTGACAAGTGAAAAAGCACAAAACGTTTTCAACCTGCCCTATGATCAGTGCAAAATGTTTGCTTTAAAACATCTTGGTTTGAGGAGTTTTTTCTTCCATTTGTGAGTGTAAGTTCCCCTTGAATTTAGTTTTCCATGTCCAGCCATTACAATAGATACAAAAGACACGGTTTATGCTATTTTGATCCCACACCATTTAATGCAATTTCTCCTTGAAATCTCTCTGATAGCTTTACCCTTGGAAACTATCAGAAGAGGACACACAGTGACTCCTCTTCACACCATTAACACACAAGAATAGTCTTGCCTCCACTCTATGATATTCACATATTTAATGTAGACCGAGGACAGAATTTTGAGGTCAACCGAGCTCATCATATCTAGAATGCTATTAACACCCATCCTGTCATCTACTATACTCATCAGAATGGAATGAGTTCACATCTCGCGCGCAATCCTTCGTCATTTGCTATTTGACAGAGTGCGTCTCTTCCCTCCGTTCCAAATCTCTCCAGTAACTCTCTCTACCCCCTGAGGAGGCTGCCGTCTGAATACTGATGCATTCATTCCCCGACCGGAACACACGCCGAAGAGCCATAATCCCAAGGCCACGGTGCAAGGACGTCCTCCTTGAACCATAATCACCCTTACATCTCTTATCAGACCCAGCCTGGAGAACATGATTAAAAAGTGCCCAGGACATACCGCCACTGCACCCGGGATATGACTGGTCCCCCGCTGCCGCCTGTCAATCACGCCGAGAGGTGCAGATGTGGCCCGAGTCACGACCCCCACCATCCAATTAGAGTGATTGGAAAGTCACATAGCATATGCCGTGCATTAAGGGGTCTCTGCAGAAATAGTGGGGTCTCGCGGAACTAGAAGTGTATGTAGATGAGGGCTGTGGGGAGAGACAGACAGCTCTGCGGCTCTTCGGGGCTGAGCGATGACAAGGAGAAAGGAGGAGCGAGCGGCAACTGATCTCTAGCAGTCTGGGGAAACCATTGAAACTGAAATCTTCCATGTAAAGAGCAAGCTGAGGCAGGGGAGAAGGGAGAGAAGGGGAAAGCAGGCGAGGAAGACAAGCAGTAAGTGGAAGAGGGGGAAAAAAAGGGAAGAAGGCTGTGGTAAGAGAGAGGTAGATGAAGTGCAGTCCTGCTATTCTATAATTAAAAGTAGAGGAAGCTGGGGCAGGGGAGATGGAAAGGATAGTCACTGGTACTCTGCGGGTTTCTCCTTGAGGGACAACTAGGACTGCAGAGGCCTTAACTGGTCCCACAGTGAAAATGGGTGGATACTGCCAGGTTCCAATGACCTAATCAGAGAGAAGAAGAGGGAGGAGAGAGGGAGGAAAGAGGCAGTGGGTAAGAAATTAGGCATGCAGGAGAGCAGAAAGAAAAGGGGAAAAAAAGCAAATAGGGGCTTTAGGGAAATAATAGAAATGGAAGAAGTTGGAATAGTTGGAGGTAAAGGAGAAAATGGACTGTGGAGAGAAGCAAACAAAGAACAAGAGGGAAAAGAGGAACCTTAGACCACCATGCTTAGCTCCAGCACCTTGGGACCTGACCAACTGGCTCCTTTTGTCACCACAAGACAAATCACAGCAGTTGTTAAAACCTACATGAGAAATGAGTGCAATTTGTCTGCTATAGATTACACACTGGGGGCTGGGAGCGTTTACTGTGCAACACAAGTCTCCCTCCGTCAGCATGAAGCATCCACACTGCTGAAAACACTGCCTCCAACACCAGAGCATGAGCAGGTTCTGGTCTGGGAAGTCAAGGTTGCGCTTAGAAATCACAAGTCATAGAAACATAAAGCCTAGTACTCATAGATTGTGCTGTCGTCGGCCAAGTGAATGGGAACAGAATTCTAATTCTGATCTTAAAGAGCTGCAGAGAAAATGAGAGGCGGTCTGGCAGTGCTGAGAAAGACACTGAGAACGCTGAATATCGAGCAGAGAGCACATTCTTGCCTGCAGCACTATAAAATGTCCATTTGGATATGATTCAAAGGGGCATATTGATGTTTGATAAAATTCAGATTCACAAATCAAAGTGAAGTGCGGGGCTGCCAGCCGAGCAAGCCGGCGGATAGGCCAGCGAGGAGGAACTGGGCGGGCACAGAGGGCCAGTTCACAGGACGGGGGGCTATAAGGGTGATGTACCAGGATCAATTCTAACAATGTTCATTTTCTGCACGGTCCGACGGGAGAAGTGGTCAAACAGAGATAGATTAATATGATAGTCTTCAGAGCAGAGACCTGGGGTGGGATGCTTAGGCATTAACTGAATCAATATTCATGTACTACTGAATTTCACCATTCACCACCCATATATGCACCACACTATCACACTATATCTGCATAGTGCTCATTATACTAAACTATGGCTCCCTTATTGGCCCTTAGAAGTCATCACACACATAGCACAGAGAATGAAATAATGCAACACCAGCTAAAGATGAAAAATGGATATATATGTGTGTTTTCTTAATCAGCCATAGTCATATGCATTGGTATTGGATACTTTTTTTTTATCTTTTCAACACTACCACTCAATGTGTTTCGAGCATGTTTACTTAATGTCTTTGTACCAGTCTTTGTTTGTGGCTGGCAAAGCAGGAGTAGTGGGAAGGGAGGCTTACTCACCAGAGCCTTGATATACTGTAGGTTCTTTCAACATTGCCTAATTTCACACTGACTGACCATACACAGCCCCTTCTAGTGTTGCTGCTGCTGAGTTGGTTTATTGTATCTGGGAGCCTCTGGAGTCTGATAATACAACCAGTGTCTATGTGCAGCTGAATAAATTCATGGCTCTACATGTTAAAGAAAGAATTCCTGCCCTGGAATAATCGTGTGGAAAGAAAGATAATGTTTTACTAAGGCATATAAACTTTCCTTTTCAATGGAAAGGCCCGTAAAACAAAGGAACATGTCTGTATATTATTCCCCTTTCTCACTGTGTTATTCCCTGCTCTAACTGAAGAATAACCACAAGCTGACAAGACAACAGATATATGGGTTTAATCATTTGCTTTGTATTTCTACCTTAATGGATACATCATCTTACATTTTATGGCTTATCACCAGAATGATACAAAGTGGAAGGTAAGGATAAGCTATGGCAACAAGTATTGTCCCCACTGGATGAAGGTGAATAAAAACTATAGAAAGTTCTTTCCCGTACACTAAATTACACCTCTGTGGCATTACAACATGTGGTCAAAATACAGCACTTGAGAGCCTGGAAAATATCAAAATTCCCTGCGGAACATCAAGCTACTGATTTTATTTTGAGCCTCAATCTCACTATTTTGAATCATGCGTTATCATAAACAGAGCTCAATCATGCAAAATGATGCCACACTGCATTCAGCTCAACAAACACAAAACAAATCCATACCGGTTCAAGCCGTCTGTGAAATTAGAGGTTAATCGTGGAGGATTATCTCCAAAAAAAGTGAGCAAGATCTGTCGAGTCCACTACTGTATCCCTTATTAGTTTACAACTTTAATGTGTTATTGATTTGCAGTAGTGAAAATCTACCTCTGTTGCAGCATAATAATGAGGGCGAGGCTACAGCAGGGAGACCATCTATCTGTGTCAACATACAGCAAGGGAAATTAAACATCTCTCCCTTCCTTATGCTTCAGTCTGAGAAGGCCATTTCAGAGTCCATTACATTGGCCACCTTTGAAATGCAACCTAATGCATAGTGACCTAAAGGGCTTTGTGAGACCGTGTGAATGAATAGCTGCCAACTGCCTAACTCAAGGCACTGGCTTTAGTGTACCTTATAAGAAACCAATCAATATGTCCTTTCATCTGAACATAACATGTCAGTTTGTGGTATATGAGGTGGAGGTTGAGGAGAGAGTGCACCTGGAAAAGTAAAAGTAATGTTGACGTCGCTCACATTGATTGCTTTCTCTTAAAGGTAAATAACCTGCATTAATTTAATGGACTGCTCACGTGCGCTGTGTGCAAAACCGTTTTTCTTCAAAAGTGCTAGCAAGTGAAGTTAGCTTGCAATGTACATGCAAGCGGAGTAGCTTTATGACAACAGAGACGAAGACAGAGATGTTGTTTAAGTGACCGTGTGGGGGAGGAATGCATAGCTCTATACCTTGTCCATCTATTTTTTCTCTTGACCACAGGTAGGTCAGAATCCCTGCAGGTGCTTTATCTATGGCAGCCTGCCTCGTGCATTTTCTCCCCCTCGTTTATCACTGTCATCTACGCAGTTGACAAGCAGTACTGTGGATATGGATCATCTTAGACAGTCAGTTGTACCATTGCCAAAGTCAAGCTGTGCACACATACGCAGACATACAGAGAGAAATAAGCAAAGAAATAAGCCCAAGAGAAAGCACATGTACACAGGTGCTTGAAAAGTGAAATATCCTGGCTGACTGAAACAATGGAGCAAGGAACAATACAAATGGGTTCAGCTGAAACATCTTCCAACAAATGGAAAGTCCACTTCAACATTTACAATTATCTCACAAGATAAAAAAAAAAAATGCAACTCTGCACATAACTTTTAAACTTGTCTGCCTGCATCCAAGTTTTTAGAATGGTGCCCCTCTAGTGACTGTTTTTTTATAGTTATATATGGAAGTTATATCCCAGTGTTATAGCCTGCAAATTGCTCTAAAGTGTATCTGAGAGAGGATTTGTCTCATGTGTACTCTTGAGATTGTCAAATGTCTGGTGCAAGTGGCCCCCGGGGTGCACCAGCATGTGGGTAAATGATTGTCCTTGTCTTGCATCCTCGCTAGTTGTTGCTGTGTGCATGTTTCTACAGCTAAGGGATGGATGTGTGGTAGCTGGTTAACCTTCACAGCTTTGGGGAGTTGGGCTCCCATGTCCAATCCATCAATTGATCAAGAACTCAATGAGACCATGCATCTTACTTCACTTTTCTTGTCAGCGCATTGCAAATGGCCCGTGCAGACATAATATCATGTTTGCTCAGCCTGGCACTTATTCAAAATACAAGCAGGGAAACGCTCTCTGGCTTTCCAGTCATACAACCTTTACATTTTTATCTCTTTTGATTGCATGTAACATAACATAATCCTTAGTGTGTACAGACGGAGGGATGGATGGATAGATAGATAGACTGAAAATGTCAATTTCCATGCAGATTCTATACAATCCCAAAAAAATATGGCAAACATTTTATTTTAGCAAATCCTATTCGTTGTACAGAAGGAGAGTGCACACCCAATATTCTTGGGAGGTGCTGGCTGACAGGGATCAACTCATAAAACGAGAACGGAAAGCTGCACACTTATCCTCTGCTCCAAGGATACCATTTATTTTGAACCAACGTTTCAGCACACAGTGCCTTCATCAGGCTGTGTAGAATGAATGCTAAGTGGAGCCTTTTTAAAGCGTTGGAGTGGTGACAGGTGTAGCTCATTCGTGCAAATGGTGAGGAATGATATTGACAAAAAGAAGCAAGTAGTTGACAGTTAGAAATACAATACAGTATACAAAAGATACAGATTGAGCTAGTGGTAAACATAAAAATACTCTGTAGAAACATATTCTTTTTAGAAATTCCTGGCATACAGGGGAAGATGAAAAAATGTCCATGATAGCTATAGAAAAACAAGCACAAATTTGCAATAGCTGCGACCACGTACACGCATGCATACACGCGTGGGGAAATTTTTGTGGACCAACCAACCAACCGACAGAGTGAGCTATAGAGCTGCTGGTCGCAGCTAAAAAACATCCTATTCAAACAAGGGCTCTGGAGAGCTTTTATTATGGGCTAGCATAAGGTCCTTGAAAAAATTCTATAAAGTTGTGCAAAAATGGAAAATATGTGTTTAGCAACATTTTGTGTTAACACCGCCTTGCATTATTACAGTGGAGAAAGCTACACACCGCTCCAGCCTGTACAGAGTACAATAAATGTAGCTTATTTAGAAGTCAAAATGCGTGTTGTAGCACCAATAAGGAATAAGAGAAAGGCCTACTAGAGGTCTGTAAGAAGAAAAATGCAACTTCAAGCACATCACAGGATATAGGCCCAATTATACTGACTAACTGCTGCCTCTTTAAAGTTATTGAGTTTTTTACTCATCTATCATGGTCAGTCTAGTTACTCTATTAGATCTATCTAGACAGCCGTTCAATGCGTCTTGTGAGATACGTAATTAAAAGTTTCATTGCCTCCTGCTGCTTATTCAGTTTGAAACTCAAATCAAATGCTGCACTTACAGAACACTCTTGCTGAATGACCCAGTGTGGGCTGACTTTGATCCCTGCAATGGTGCCTGCAAATTGGTCTTTCCTGTAGTGACTTCACAGCAAGGCTTTTCTCCAACTGTGTTTATTTTTTGCAAAACACAGCTAGCATTGTTTTTGTATCAGTGAACTTTTTAGTTGAATCAATTTTGACTTTTTGAATTCTGTTTCACTGTAACTAAATCAATACTGACCTATGGGAGTGTGGATGACAAAATAATCTCATCTCATTTCTCTCAATCAAAATGTTGTGCCAATAAAATGCCAGAACCTGTGAGACATAACATCTCTAACAACACTGTTGTCTACAGAGAGAGACCGCTGACACAATCTGGAAGCTTGAAGCTAAATTCTGAAAAGTTAAAACTTAGTTTTGAAAGCTTGTTGTGCAGACAAAATGCTAATGCTTGTGGTGGTGAGCTTGTTCCAATGATTGGCAAGGTAGTTTAGTTAACTGGCTTCCAGGTTAAATCATAGTTTGCAAAGCTCCAGCTATAGCTCCATTTGGGAATAAGTAGTCCTCCCAGTAAACTGTGCAGTGTATTATTTTCTTGTATTTTTATATTAAAATCCCATTACATTTACGTCCTGGAAAACAGTGTATCAGTGCGTACCATCACAGACTTTTGAACAATCCCAACCCTCCGCCTCTCCATCAAATGAAACTACCTTTCTCTCCTTAACTGATTTGGTTTACACTTTTGAATGATCCCTCCCTGCATTATGTTCTGTCTCGCCCCAATATCCTGTTTCAACCGCAAGTACATTTAATTAAGGAAGCAAGATGCTCTCAAAATGCTGTTTCATTGTGACTTTAAAGCCAAAGTCAAAATAAGTATTACTCAAAATAATTAGTAAGTTAAAGTAGGCTTGTAAGTAAAAAGCGTTATTTTTACTTGCAGTACAAGTGCTTGTGTAAAAGATCATATGCATGAGTAAAAGTACAAGTACATGAGTAAAGTACTTAGTTACTTTTCCCCTCTGTGACCCTACGCCAGCCGCCGCTCCACTGCAGCCCTCCAAGGATTCGCCCTGAACACTCAACCTTGAAGAACGTCTTTTTAATGTACAGTATGAGCGGAGATCAGGAAGGTGGGGAGGCATGCTGGAGTCCCATTAAGATGCTGTGTTTATCACATGAGGAACATTGTTAGCGTACCCTTGAGCCGACGACTCTACCTGCAACACCACCAGCTATCTCAGCACAGTGAATATGCTAAACATGACCTATGTGAGCAGGGATGAAATCAGGATGTCTGCTCTGCGAACAGACAAAATAATCTCATGTCTAATGTATGCTGCGTGTGTGTGTGTGTGTGTGTGTGTGTGTGTGTGTGTGAGCATGCAGCCACGAGAGCATGAGTATGCAGCAGCGAAGGTTGGCTAAATGAAGTGGGACAGATGCAGAGCACGATAGAGCTTCCCCTTCCCACTCCAAGGAAATGGGACTTCGTTAAGGACTAGTGACTGTCACTCCGTCCCTCACTGTGAGGCAGAGAGCTGCCGATGATAATTAACCTTCAGCACAATCAGCCAGGACCCTGGAAAGCAATGACACACAGACCCTGAGAGCCCGGCCGCGTGTTC
Organism: Centroberyx affinis; assembly: GCF_046629955.1. NCBI lineage: Eukaryota > Metazoa > Chordata > Actinopteri > Beryciformes > Berycidae > Centroberyx > Centroberyx affinis. Next base: position 112,734 of record NW_027279178.1, on the reverse strand, counting down.
GCTCTCGTAGCACGTCTGTAAATTACAGGGAACACAACAGAAACACTTCTCTGGTCTTCATGCTGAGAGAAAAGCACAAAGCCGAAATGATTAGTCTATGCCGTTACAGTAGAAGAAGCATTATGAACACGCGGGCTGACTGAGTGGATCTCTCTTGTAAAGAGCCCAGAGGGGTGGCTGCGGGAGAAGAAAATCTATATTCAAGGGCCACGATTTGCTACATCAAGGGCAGGAGATGGCACTGACCTCGTGCCCTTGCTTCAGTTAATTTGACTGCACAAGATACATATCGCTCTCTCATTTCGGGTAATTCATGCCCTTACTTTTATTACTTTGTGAGTACACTTTGTGCAAAAAAAATGAACACATGCCCATAATATAATGTGCGTACATTTTATAAATCCTGTGCTCCACTTAGCTTATTCAGCAAGTTTCAAAATGATTTCACCCACTTGAATTTACTTGATAGCATTGATTTATTTATTTTGTGCAATGACAACATATTTAGTTGAATTGGGCTTCTTCCGATAAGGTATAATGGATAGAGATACTTTTATCAAGTTTTACTTACAGTACAAAAAACACGGGATGAGTTATCCAGGTGTTGCCTGCTGACACTTGCGATGCAATGCATTATTGTTAGTAATAAATAACTGACAAGGGTATTGAGTGCAAATGGGCTTTACTGTCATGCAGACTTGAGAGATGTTATAGACATTATAGAGGATTTATTTTGGTCCACACTTAGCTTATTACATGTGCACGTTATTTATTGTGAGCGCACAATAGAATGTCATGTGCACAAATCACCACAAAATAACATTTTTTCCCAAAAGGACCGCCACACCCAGGCTCTGTAACGGTTCCAGGTCCAACACTCAAGCATTGGTAAGGAATAGAGCTAGTAAACTACTGCCTCAGTCATACTAGATTCTGATTGGCTGAATTAATTTCAGAATGGCTCTGATGTAGTAGTCTTTTGCTGCATTCAAGCGCTCCTCCTAAGCTCCGAAAATAAAAGGACCAAAGGGACCCTGATGTTTTAATTAAAAGTGCGAGGTAAGAGTTTCACTGTCCCATAGCACAATATGACCATAATATCTGCGGGGGTTTGATAGGGTTGTTGATCAATACCAATGACTCAACGATTATTTCGCCTGGTGCTGAGGCTTCTGGCTTTCAAAACTCACTTCCCTTTCTGTTTTGGAACAAAAACTCCCCTCCCATTGAAATTTCAAGTCACTCCCAATCTCACCGCCCCATGTTGTGAGACAATTCATTCTCAAGCCAAAAAAAAACCCAACAACAGTGACAAAGCTGTATTATTGCAGTGTTTGCATTGTGATACATTACCTCTTCACTAGATGTTACTGTTGTATCTCTGCTCTAGGTCGATAAAAAGTCATAATTACTTAATGACAATGTAATTAACTAGCCAAACGTTGTATATTTGTTCCATTAGCCTTGTTAGTGTGCGTGTGTACGTGTGTTCAAGAGAGAATGCCAATCAATAACATATAATAATAAAATACTTCCCTTGAACCATCAGTTGATGACATGGCTGCCACGTGCCCAGCCTCCTAAACATATCAGCAACTCAGATATCAGAGATAATTCTTTCCCCAGAAGACTTTCCCAGTCGGATTTATCACTTTGTTGGCTTGTTCGTGTGCGCTCAACTCGGAATTGTGATATTTCCAAAAGCACTTGAAGGTAGCATTATCACAATACCCAATTAATGAGCTATCAAATTGTAAGTGTTCCTTTGAGTCGGCTCTTGGCATCAAATAGTGTGTGAACTTGTACTGCTGCAGGTAAATTTATGAACGTAAAAATTATTCTGTGGAGCAAATATCTTACTTACAACAAGATAGAGCCAGCAAAGCAGTTTGGTGTTTATGGGTGCAGCATTTATTCAGTTTGGGATCATCACAAAAGTACTTGCGCTTGCAGAAATGCTAGCATCGGCTGGCACCAGTCAAACACTAACAGGTGGTTAGCAAGCAAGTTGCCAAGAAAGTTCCTACTTACAGAGGGACTATGTTGCTGAAAGTGGTGAGTGAGCAAAGTACAAATAATATTTTTACTCTAGAAAAGGTGAATTAACAAATCTTTTTTTATTTTTGGCAAGTGGCCATGGTATTAGGCTATTAAGTATTATCCCTTACCTGATGGAAACAAAGGGGGCATTACAAACACCCTCTACACATAATAGTGCACATAGTGGAAGGTAAACCCACCTAAAATAAAAACTTTTTTATTGGCAAATGAGTTTACCTTTTCAGCTTGACAGAAATCTTTACGATGTAAATTCATATATCGTAGTAGGCTATCATTAAGCTGATTGTTGATACATTAGAGGTGCCAACACTTAGTTCTTTTAAAAGTAGACTTAAAACATTTTTTTTTTTACTGCTGCTTATAAATAGGTAGTTTAATATACTAATGTTGGGTTTCTAGAGTAAATGTCTGCTGGTGTTTTACTTGAATCTATATGCACTTTAAATTGTCTATGTCCTTTGCATTTGTACATGTGTATGTATGTATGTATGTATGTATGATGACATGTATGTTCTTATTTTATTATATGTACTGCTTTAACTTTGGTTTTGTGAAGCACATTGTCTTGATTTTTGTAATGAAATGTGCTATATAAATAAAATTTGACTTGATACAAAGTTATATGCAGAAGGGAGAAAGGTGTAAATTAATGAACTATATATATATACATATATATATATATATATATATATATATATATATATATATATATACATATATATATATATACACACACACACACATTTTATTTTTGCTCATATTGGTGGTTATGAGGATCAGTGACTGGGGTCATAGTTTACCTGCCATTTTATTTACCACAATATCACTGCCCATAACGTTACTGCTTGGAAAAGTGGGGCTTATGCCAAACAACAGTAGGCTAGGTTTTCAATCATCATGCTTTACAAAACTGTTTGTTTTCAGGACAGGTTCATAAATGATGGCAGCAAAACCTGTGAATGTCAGGAGTGGAGCCACAAGAGACACTAATTTGAACCACAAGGTGGTGCCAAAATTATGGGCTCCTGTACCCCCCCCCCCCCCCCCCCCCCCTTTCCACCTCCCCTCTCTCCTCTCCCTGCTATTTCATTCCAACAACGTCTATCTTTTCCTTCTTCTTTCCTTCTGCTACTTAGTAAAACACCTTCAAAAAGTTAAATTAATATCCTAGTATAAAGAGTGTCACATTAACACTTAACAACAGCGACAATCGATCAATCACTTAATGAATATACGATTAATCTCTATCACTTCACTTAAATTGAACACTTGATCATTGTAAGGCTTCCTGGTCATCAGTCACGACTGAAACGTCCTCAACCTTGGCCTTCTACCAGTTTATGTTCTGTGAGCCTCATTGAGACTATGAGACGTTGTGTTGGTGGTTGCTACAAGGACAGTTTCCATTGCGCCCAGTTTTATGGATGAAGCAACAATTAAACCAGGAGTTTACCAACGTGAATGAGATCTTAAACGAGAGGAATGTACAGCCATCACACATTGAAATTAGACTTGAAATTTGGATAAATCAAAATCAGACGTGTAAAAAAAATCCTTTCATTAGCTTAATAGATTATCCAGCACCTACAGGTCTCAGCTTCTGCTGCATAATGAAGAAATTATATTGGAAAGGGAGCACAAAACGACTATTCACTGACGCAACGTAGCCTAAAGTAGCACCCAACTGAACAGTAATCCTTTTAAAATTGACGATGAACCCATTACGGTTCATCAGGTGATCCTGTTTAATGCACTGCGGAGGCTATTTCGACTTTAAATTTAAAAAAAAACTTAAATGCCTTACCTGATTCAGTCTCCGGTTGTAGCTGCTTCTTGCACGGCTTTGAGATAGCTAAATTCTCCTTTAGTTTGGCACAGGTTGCGCGCGCGTGTGTGTGTGTGTGTGTCCGCTGCCCTCAGGAGGAGAAAAAAAAACACACCGTTTTGCAAGAAAAGCGTAAATGCCATGCAACTCAATCCCCCCGTATAGTTCTCTGGCTCTTGTTCTGCGCTTCCTTCCACCGACACTCCATGCACACCGAAAGGTAGGCGGATAAATGACGTATCGATAACCAACACCAGTCCGCTTAAATTTCCAGTCCTCTTGGCTTATTCTTCACACAACCGGCTCGTTTGCTGTTTTAAGTTGCATTGGCGCTCCCTCGTTAAAAATATCCACATCCAAAATAGTTGGAAATATCCTTCACTTTATCCCTCGAGGAAAATTAGTCCTTTCACGCCGACGGAGAGTTTTTTTTTTACCCCCTGTTAAGTCTATCCCTTGTCTTGAAATCTTAAGAGTAGGGCCTATTGAATTGGAAGGTCTTATTCTAATGATAACGGTGATGCTGCGTACCCCGCATCCCACTTACCACTGAGGAAAGAGCGCAAAGAAAAAGCCTCCAAATGCCAGGCAGTGATTTCGCCTTGTGTGCCGCGTTCCTCCAAAGAAGAAACCCCTTGAAATATGCTCTATCAAATCTTCTTTAGCGTCTGTTGTTTGGATGTACTCCGGTACGGTCGGGTTGGATACAGCCTCTCCACTGCGGTCCGGTAAAAAGATGCAGAGCAGACTGAGGTGCAGGCGGTGCAACTGAAGTCTCTCTTTCTCCCGCGCGCGCGCACACACACACACACACACACACACACACACACAGACATACACACATACAGACACACACATAGACAGATAGAGGGGGTCTGGGTGCCTTTCTCACACCACGGCAGATCAGACAGGAAAAGCAAGACGCTCAGGACTCTTGATGCATTTATAGGTGCAGTGAAAACTCAGAACTGCATTTGGTGTGCTGCTTCGACATTAAGGGAGCAGCAGCCAAGTGGAAAGCCAGTCTGACATTACTGGAAATAGACACATCAGTGGAAATACGTCCAGCTCGTTTAAATGTGGATGTATGGGGTGGGTTCAGTGATGTGGTGGGGGGATAAAAAAGGTGGGGAAACTGTGACCTTCAGTGGATGATCATCACAAGGCAAACACCAATATAAACAAAGTCAAAATAATGAATATGTTTTTTTTTCCCTTAAAAGAGCCTATATCTTCATTTAACTCACTCTAGTTTGGTGCTACTTTAAATTGAATTTACTCTGTAAATATTTATGTCAGCCTAAAAAGGTGGATAAAACGGGTTTGGGTGGATTTACCCTCTCCTACCTCCCTGGGCAGGTTAAAATGTAAACAGATTCATTTCAGCGGTCATCTATCTTTACTCTGCCCATTGGGAATTTATCAACACCATTTGGAGGGCACAGACAAAGTATAGCAACAAAGTGTTCTGTCTCCTGCGCAGGTAATAAAATAAAAAAAATAATAATACCCCGTAACCTCCAGAGATGAGTTCCTACTGACCTTATCGCCAATCAACAAACAGCCTACAGCCTTGGCTTGCACTTTTACATCTGTCAGGATCTGGGGGGATTTAATGGGTGAACAATAAGGTCATACTGGTGCTCCGTCTTGCCCTTTGACTGAGTGTTGGTTAAGCATTTCCACACATTTTCTGCACTTATCAGCTTCTGCCAAGACTCCAGAGTGGTCAACAGTTTATATGCATTGATCCTCGTGGATGAACAGTATTAGAAGCTAGAGAAATGGTAAGCCGCAGTAAGAAGATGCCCATTCTGATAAATCGCACACCGGCTCAGTGTGTAGTGTCAAATGTCCATTTAAACACTCCAGTAAAAGGGGGAAGGGTTGTGGAAGTGCTTCTGAGAGCTGTGGATGGACATTTGAGAATGATGTCTTGACATTTGGCTCCTGTGTCAGCGTGCACTGTGGGACAATAACCGAAATGACTGCATATAGTGAATGTCAATGATCCAGACATGCCCCCACCCCCCCTTTCTCTTACACGCACCAATCATGTCATACATGTCATTACAGCGGAGTGGTTGCAGAGAAATAATGATAAGAATCCAAGCCACATGCAACCGTATTCGACAGAGAATTGCTTGGAGAATCAGAGAACCATGTCACGTACAGGCGGATACGAGGAAAATAAGTTCAGGATGCTTTTCCCATGATAGTGGACTGGGGATGTTTTCTTTTGTTGAATTGCTCTTGGATTAGGACTACGTATGGACTTTATTCCTTAGAAAATTCACATAGTATTGAGGTGTCCACAGGCTTGTTTAAATTATAGCCTCTGGAATAATACAATGCATAAATGAATTATAATGTGGGCAAACACAGTAAGCAGGTTTGCCATAACCTGAAGTGCATTATCACTAGGTCACTAATGCCATTTGCAAACCATACGGTGAGCAATGTGTTGAGTAATTTATATCTATTATTGATAAAAAATGAAATCAGAATGCTTCAAGTGGGATTCAATCAAGTGCTACCTATCATTCCCATTCCATTATACGTGGCCAGAAATGGAAAGGTAATGGGATATTTGTGTCCGCTAATGCAGGGCGGCGTAACACCGCTGATAGAGTTTGTATTAATTTTACATAGGGCCTCCGGGACAAACACAATGTTATGCTGACTGTATTTGTGTTTGGCTATTTGCTATTCTCAGAATACATTGGCTAAATCACTATTGCTATCTTTCATAGGAGGATTCAGTCCCTGGGGACACAAAGTGCAATCAGTAGGTCCTGATCTTTTACAGATGTCCTGCCCATTCAATATCTTGGATGCAGAGTTACTAAGTACTTTCAGGGGTGGAAAGAGTACCAAAAAAATCCAAGTAGAAACTTCATGTAGAAATGCTGTTATGCTGCTGAAAGTTTGCTGAAGAGGAAGTGTAGTTAGTAAGCAGACATAAAAATGAGCTTGTTTAAAATGTACTCAGAGTAGAAGGTACTGAGTTACTTTAGAAAAAACAGACACATGATCTTTCCCATGCAATGCAAAAAAAAAGTCAAACTAGGTGTTTTCAAAAGAAAACAACGCAAAAGTACAGTCCATAACAAAGTAAAGCATGAATCAACTCAACACAACAATTTAGTGTGTGATTGGGTTATAATAACATAGTGATCTGCATTATTCACCAACTTTACTACACTGATGTTCTTTTACTACTAGATAGCCAGCTAGCTAGCAGCCAGGAAACACAAACCAATAAGAATGTAGCTGAATGGACTGCTTGAATTGATTTTGGCTGATGTTAACTAAGCTACAGTCATGGATAAATTTGAGCATTTGATGTTACAGTTAGTGAACTTAAAACTACCTCCTCATGCTCACTCCTCTCAAAAATAAGATCAATTTTGCACAACTAAAAGTTTGAGCGGTGCATAGGACAGAAAAACAAAAGGCAGATACTGAGAAAGAAATATACACTGTCTACACTTGCATAATACTTTATTGTGACATTTCGGTCATAGGACCTTCATCAGGCAAACATCCTCTCTCCTCTCCTAAATAAAAAATCCAAACCAACATCCCTGCCTTAGCTCAGTGACCGCCGCCTGAAGGAGAGAGTGCAGAAAAGTGGAACGAAAATGGAAGGCCAGTAAACTACTAAGTCTTTTATGACATTATGAAAGAGCTAATGTTAAATTACCAGGAAGAGACAGTGACGTTCGTCTCTGGTCTCTTCCAGTTACACTTCAGAACAAAGCCGCCTTGTTTACAACGCCCTCGGTCTGTTCCCTCAGTCTGGCCTGAAAACAAAAGGTGATCGGACGTTCCTCATTACAGCCCCCACGCTGAGGAAATTAGGCAAACAAAGTCCGTGCCTTCTTTTAAATCACTTCTCAAGACACTATTTTATAGACCTGCTTTTATGTAATTGCTTTTCATGTTTTTAATCTTTTGTTGTTGCTGTTCATTTTTAATTACTGTTTGTTTTGTGTGCCTTGTTTCCCAGGTTCTCTGTTGAGCACTTTGTGAACTGTTTTTAGGAAAGTGACACATAAATAAAGATTATTATTGTTATCATTTATCATGATTTGCCAGTTTCTGATCCAATGCCAACGTAGAGCCTATAAAATTTGTACTCTATACAGAATGTGATTTAGAATGTAGCAAAGTATAATACTCCAATCAAAACATACTTAAATGAAAGTTAAATCGCTGTCTTCAGTAAACAGTCAAAAAGTACAAATATACCAAAAAGCTATTCAGTTACAGGAACAACAGTAATTGTAAATTGCTACTTCAAGACTTGAGTGTTTTTACTTGAGTACTGTGCTCAGACAGAGCTACTTAAGATACGTAGACACACTTCATTAGCTGGATGCTATAATGAAGATTTAATGCTTCCTGTCGCTAAAATATGAACGAATGCTACCAAACATGTACATTTTACCTTTCAAACGTAAGTGCCTTTCGTAACAAATAGCCTAATTTAATACTTAAGTGCAGAATTCTGAATAGAAGAGCTTTATTTCTACCAGTGGACTGTTCTATAGTTATTTGTTTACTTCCTTTCTTATTATTATTATTCTTATTTCTTTACTGCCCCATTCATTTGCCCTGGAACTTCCACTCCAAGACATATTCCTCATAACCACATTTAACAGTTGAAAGAATCAGCTTTTGTTTTGAATTGCAAACCATAGAAGCAAGACGGAAATTCAGCCACATAAAGGTAATTGAGGCAGAGTCGTTTTGTAATCAGTCAGTACACTGACATTGCAATATGGAATATTGACAAAGTCTTAAATCCCCAGAGAGCTACAGCAACGTATGGGTGGTTGGGATCTGAATGAGACTGGCGATGCTGAAATGGAAGGAAAAGACAACAATCACCTCACAATGATGTGAACGAGTGCGTGATGCTACTCACAATAGATGACACATTTATGCTGAAGTCAGAGAGTGGGTGTATCCCCACTGGCGTATTGATTGAGGGAAGCTGGCAAGGTGCGCTAACTGGGAGTAAAATTTACTGACAAATCAGAACATGGATTGTCAGCAATTTCCCTCATTTGCATTCAAAGCATTATTCTATCGACAACTGTTTTGGCGCAGACTCTCTCTCTCTCTCTCGCTCTCTTTCCTTAGACAACCTGAAGTGTCCTTTTTCTATCAGAGAACTGGCGTGAACTCTGCGCTGAACTTCACAATTCAAAATTGTCATCATAACACTCACCATTCATCACTGTGAGTATAACAAGTGTCTAATTATTCAGTCAATCTGATTGTGAGAGTCATTCTACTGTAACAATCTGATGCCTCTGTGGCATTCGCAGGAAATAATTGAAGATGTTTCTTTATGGTCTTAAGTTTCTTCTTCCGTCCTTCCCTGTCTGGAAGAAATCAGTGTCAATTTGTGAAACGCAATAGCACTACTGAGCAGGTTCACTAAATATAGTGAGTAAACTGAAAAACATCACAGCCATTTCCAGGCAATTACATTCCAACAGCAGGGGGGTTGAGAGGTCACGGTGCGCGAGAAGGTATATTTGCGAAAGGTGAGGTATACTAGATGAACAACTGAAACAATGGATCCCTAGAGCAAGGGATAATACAAATGCGTTTAACTGATCGTGCTGTATGATCAAATTATAAGGTAAAATGCAGCCAAGTGGCACCATACAGCACAGATTGCCAATCTTTGATTTCACAGTCCTTAGGGATGATCAGCTCTCAATCATACTGCACCGTGTCTGAGCCCACTGGGGATAAAAGAGAGAGCGTGTTTCTGATGCCACATTACATATGGACACATATGCACATATATAAAGCCCTCACACACCGCACATACATCCACCGCACACATGCATCCACGCAGAGAGACCCCCTTTACCTTGACAGCTGCTTGTGTTCAAGAGTGATTTACAACTTTCAGTCACGAGTGGCTCAACACCTTGGTTCCCCCTGTGAGCCGGAGCGGTGCTAGGCATGGCTGGTAAATATTCATTAGCTATGAATCAGACCGCTGCTGCACTGGTGCAGCGCTGCTATGTCGATGTGTCAGGGTGTGTGGCGCGTGTGTGTGTGCATATGTGTGTGCTCTCTATCTCTAACCCCCTGCCCCCTCCTTCCTCTCTGAGTCCAGCAGCATTGTGCATTGTGTGACCAAGTGGTGATGTTCATTTTGCATCAGCTAACAGGATAGATCCCCATCCCCTCTCAGACAGACAGCAGGCTAATGGCTCTGGCTTTCTTCCAGTGGTCAGAGAGAGGAGGAGAGACAAAACATGAGGGATGAGAGAGAGAGAGAGAGAGAGAGAGAGAGAGAGAGAGAGAGAGAGAGAGAGAGAGAGAGAGAGAGAGAGAGAGAGAGAGAGAGAGAAAGTAAAGCAGAAAAACAGAGTGAAGGGGAGGGCAGGAACATGGATTTGGAGCAGCAAACTAAGGACTCTTCTTCCGTGGTTGCTGTCACAGCCAGGCCATCCGGATGCTAATTATATGTGGCAGTTCTGAAAACAATCATACAGTTAGATGGAGTAAACTGTCTGGCTCCGAATTACAGCTGCTGTAGCTGATCTGCCTCTCTGCAGAAGAGCTGCTGTTGTGCGTGGAGAGCGCCTGATGGGGAAACCCTGGGTTTCGTGCTTTGTTTGGACAATTTCATCACTAGCAGCAAAACATTACCCCGGCACACAGAAGAGCTATTGCACTCAGCTAAAGAGAATGGGCAGTTAAGTGTTTCTGTTACTCATTGTAAGGCAGGAGAAATGAGCAATGAGGACAGGTGGGATCACTTAAGTCACAGTAATCGTTTGAGGCATGACTCAAATCATTGCTTGGAAGGCATCTGGCTGGCGAGGAGGAAGCTTTACCTGAGTTGGTACACAAACACAACACTCCTCCACTTTCAGAACTGTCCTTATGTGAGAGCAAGATCAAGTAGTGCTCCCTTGAAATATAGTGCAGACATTCAAGCGTTGATTCATTCTCACCTAATATCACAAAGAATAACATGCATCTACACTATCAGTCAAAGGTTTGGACACACCTGATTGAATGTACTATGTTTTTCATTATCTTAAAGCCATTTTGATCTAAAGGCTTATGCTTAAATGCTTGAAATTTTGTTTTTTAGACAATTATAAATAGTGAAGTTGATGCCTATGTGTAAATTTCTTTCCAAAGCCTTTGCCTTTCCATCAAGGCAAAGGGTGGATACTTTAAAGAATCTAAAATATAATCTAGTTTTGATTTGGTCACTGCATAATTCCATTTGTGTTATTTCAGAGTTTTGGTGTGTTTACTACTATTCCAAAAATGTGGAAAATATTAAAAATAAAGAAAAATGTCTGTGTCCAAACATTTGACTGGTAGTGTATCTGCGGCCAGCTTTTACACCTCTGTTGCTGCTCTGTTCTTGCCTATGTGTTTAGGTTCGGGGGAACTGAACATGCGCCATGGGGTTTAAATCAAGACACAGTTCCCCGACCTCTTCAGCCCTGAACGAAGAGAGCGAGTTTCAATTCTGTAAAATTCTCCAGCAGTCTAACACCTCATCACCCAATTGGACCATAGGGGATCTTTTCATTAGCTCTCTTACTCCGCTGAGATGACGGTCCTGACCTCCTCCCCAACATCCTCTTCCTCTCTTATCTTTATTTCCCACAGCTCAGGAGTAATCAGGTCTGGGTGTCAATCACGAGCCCGGACTTTATTAGGGGTTAAATGGCATAGATCACCATTTTCTCTCCCTGCAGAACTGAATACACGTTGGGAGAGTGTATTTTTGTAATCGGGGGACTACATCGTAGCCACTGGCAGTCGGGACTATCAGTGCACATCCTCTCTAAACAGGGCGAAATGAAAGCCTCTTCCAGATCAGCTATGACCTAAATAAGATGTCTCTGAAGAACAGATGCTGGGGAAGCAAAAAAAAAAAAAAAAAAAAAAGAAAATGAAGAGATGGGTATTATTTTGATAGGTCAAAATACCTTACACCTGACAAAAGCCCATACATTTAGAGAGTCAGCAGAAGCACCTTTCATGCAATTTGCAAGGTGGAGATTTTAATGTGAGAGAGTAGGACCCGTCTCTGTAGGCCGCCACTTAATAGGTGCCCCCCCCGCTGCCAAATAGTGCCCTTGTGAACCAGTTTAGTGGGATTAGCAGGGGCCCTTGACTGGAGTCTTTCTCTCCAGAACCCCTGGGTGAACTTCCGCACGAACGGGTCTTGAGAGACAGCTCACCTTCAGGCCTTACCGAGGATTATTAGCGTCCGGCGAGTGGGTGCCCTTTTCAGAAGCCAGCAGGACGCTGTCAGATGAGTTAAACCGGACAGCAGGAGACCCTCTCGGATGTTCCAAATGACTAGTTGTGAGCCTCCAGCCTGTGGAGAGAATAGCAACGGACGACCAAACAAAAGAGAGATTTCCAATTCCAGTCAGGTTTTGTTGTTATTCTCCTACCTCTCTTCTCTCACTCTTCTTCTTCTTCGTTTTTTTCTCTCATAGTGGATTCATTCTTTCCTGGTGTTGACATTAGCATTGGAGCGTTATTGATCAGCGCTCTGCGGGAGCGTGTCAGGTAGATTAAATCACCTGACCCCAGCTTGGTCTCTCAGCATCCGTTCAAGACTTTGAGACAAGCATGCATTACCACTCCTTATCTAATGTTAAAATCCAGCTGAAGCTGTGAAAGCTGAGAGGGGTAACGCAACCCCCCCACCCCTCCTGACACCTCACTGGGTACAAATATTACCTCAACAGGCTGACAGCTCAAAAATACGACACATTCAAATCTTGTCTTGGAATGTACTAACGCTAAAGATTTCTAGATTTCTTCATTTTTTTGCAATCTTCGCGAGATCACGATCATGCGAGAATCCATCTTGCCAGGCTTCAAGTTATGCGTTTGTGGCCGAACCACAGCGGTGCGGACCAATCAGCGTCCTATGAGGACAGCTACGGGTGTGGTTTAGGTGTGGCGACAGCGAGAAGCGACTGTTCCTTCACAACAATGGCGGCTCCTAAAGAGGCTAGCGTAGATGCTACTATAACATCAGTTATTTCTGAACTGGAAAGTATTTCTTCATTGAAAGAAGAGCAAAGAACGGCACTGAAGGCTTTTCTGGATGGAAAAGATGTTTTCGCTCTTCTCCAGACCGGCTTCGGCAAGAGTTTGTTTATATGGTTCGTTGATCTGATTGGTTAAAGTTAGCCCGTGATAGACGGTGAAAGACAGATGGTTCATCCAATCACCTGCCAAGTATTTTTTTGAAAGTGCCTGCCCTTTTCCAAACAGTTTCCAATCACGACTTTCCAGATGGTTCTGTGTAACAAACCATCTGGCGCGTCAGGTTACCGGGTCTAAGCTCCTCCCGGTCCATACAGTAGCTAGCTGTATGGACCGGGGAAAAAAAAGCTTGCCACTTCCCTCGCTGTTTAAAAGCGGCCCCTCACCCCCTCCCATTCCTGAAAATTTTTCGTAATGGCAGAATCGATGAAGCGAGCGAGTAAACTTGTTAAGCTAGTAAACCTCCTACCTCCAGGAGAAAGTTCTGGCAAAGCGAGACTGATAACCAGCAACACTTCTCCATAGGTACGGTTGGCTTAGCTGTTAGCCTTTATGCACGGTGTTTTGCAATGTTTGTCCTTCGTAGTCCTCCGTAGTGCAGTGGAGTTTCTGTCGCTTCCTAGTGGTCAGAGAATAGTCACACAATGAACCTGTGCATACGGAGCCGGGGTCACATGGTAGAAAAAAAAACTTGATGTGTAAATCCATGCGTACGGATTTGTAAATGGTGCGAACGGATTTGTAAACTGTGCGAACGGATTTCAAAACCGTGCCCTCAGATTCACAATACAAATCCATTCGCACAGTTTACAAATCCGTTCGCACGGATTGTGAATCCGAGGGCATGGTTTAGAAATCCGTACGCAGTTTACAAATCTGTTCTGGATTTACACATCGAGTTTTTTTTTCTACGATGTGACCCCAGAGGGGCTCCGTATGTGCACACTCTACACGAGAAAGAAATCCCCGAGTGTAGCTACACTGGTCCAATGAAATAATGGCCACGCATTATACAGATGTCTTCTGAAGATTTATTTTATCTCTCTCTCTCTTTCGACAGCAGACACTGTGAATACAAGAAAATAAAAGACATAAAAGGTTCAAAATATACATCTCTCAGTCATTTTAAAGTCTCTCAAGCTAGTGTCCATTGATATACAGGCCCAAACACGTTAGCACAACAGAAATGTGCTGAGATCAAATAAAATTACTGAAAATGTATCACATTGTCCATGTAAAGGCACATCAACAAACACTATACACAAATATAAAACAAATGAAAGATTACCGTGTGCGCCTCTTGGACCACGTGCAGAATAGGGTTACTTTGGGGCCGTATGTCTTTCCTCTGCAGCCATGTTGGTTCTGACCCATAATGCCGCGGTTATGCCCTTAACTAAACTCTGGTCATGTGACCCGTTACACTCTACATTAAAATAAACCTTACATAAAGCGCACTGCATTTTTAACCAAACATTATTTTAAGGTGGTATATTTTAGACAATTTTTTTTATTAATGTTACCCTTTTAACATCTTACATAACATATTACATTTTTAATCATTTTTTAATGACTGAACTCAAATAATCATGAATTTATGACAGAAACATATAAAATAAACATCTCAATGAAACATGTCTCTGAGACAGTTACACCGAGTTTCCAAGATGATGACTCACATTTCGATGTGACTCTGACACGCTGCTCTCTGGGTAGCTGTACAAGCTGCCATGGGCAACTAAGTGCAATCAGCCTCTCCAAACTCCCAATTCACCTCTCCATTCACACATGGTACTTTTGCACTCCTCCCGTAGATTAGAATGATCTATTTATGAAAAGATTTGAATGTGCATCATGTTTTAATGAACAATAAAGATGTAGTCTATTGTGTTCTGTCCTGTCCTGTTTTGAATTAGTCTCCTTCCTGCGCCTCTTGGTCGTGGTAGCCAAATATCAAGGATGATAAATAACTAATCAATCACTCCTCTCAACCAAATCCAGCATCAGGAGGAGGAAGCAGTCTCCATTCATCCCTGTCACACGCCTGAGGACACGTCCAGCGATGAATTTGAGAGTCTTATCACAAGTCCATAGGACAACGCAGAGACGCTGACTCCAGCCATATGCCTATCAGTCCAGTTAAGACTTAAACGTCTCACTCCCTCATCATCCTGACTTATTTTCTCTTTTTTCTCTCTCTGTACATGCCATCGTACACACAAACACACTCTCTCTATCTCTCTCACTACACCCAGTATTATAGACTACAAAAACAGAAGCAACCACTGTGCACCTTGCCAGCTTTGATCACCAAAATCGGCGGGAGCGTGTCTGCCAACAGTGCCATTGATTTGTGCCGTGGCTGTGTGGTGTAAGCAGCCGGGGTGCGGTCCCAGGTCCCAGGTCGCAGCTCAGCGCCTGTGCTCTCCTCTCCCCTGGTTTCCCTTTCACAGCACATTGAACCGGGAAGCCCGATGCCAGCTGGCCTAAAGTGTTTTTTTTCCCAGATACTCCATCAATGTGTGGTGTGGTAATTAGACAGGGTTAACACCAAGCCAAGCCACAGGTGCCTATTTGTTATTGGTTGGGTTTATTGTAATGTGTTGTCAAAATTAGGCATCTGTGTAGGTTCATTTTCAAAACATCCAGGTGATAGAAAGTTTAAACAGGATTTTCAAGCACAACATGCCTGTGTATTTCAAACCTAAGAACGCACTGAGACAGCGTTTGGTCCATCCGAAGGACCAGATTCCCAAACATCAAAAGAGCAACCTGGTATATGCGGTCAAATGCAATGAGGAGTGCAAAGATCTCTATATTGGGGAAACCAAACAGCCGCTCAGTAGACGCATGTCCCAACACAGGCGAGCAAACTCCTCTGGACAAGACGCAGCAGTCTACACTCACTTACAACAAAAGGAACACAGTTTTCACCACCATGATGTACACATCTTGGACAGAGAAGATGGATGGTTTGAAAGAGGTGTCAAGGAGGCCATCTATGTTAAATTGGAACGACCCTCACTAAACAGAGGAGGGGGTCTGAGACATCACTCCAGCCTACAATGCTGTGTTAAAAACAGTTCCTCGGCGCTTTATGGACAAACCAACCTGCTCCACCTCACAAGCGGGGGAAGGGGCATGACCGTAAGCTGCTGGGAACACCATCTTCTCTGGCAAACACACTCTGGCTGCAGTCGAATTGTCTTTTTTGTTTAGGAAGGTTCCTAACTGAGTGAAATGACTCGGAAGTATCTAAGTGGCAGCCATGATAAGAGCTGTTCAAATTCTCTAAATGCTAAGGAAAGGTGCTTCAATGCTTCCTTACTTAGCTCCTTTAGCATAGGATACACTGGACCATCCGTTATGAAAGGAAAGGTGATAATGCTGTCCCACAGCAGCAACATTTAAAGTGACGCATCATTGGTCCACGAAAACACGGATCATGAGCGACGGGGCGCAGATCATCATGCAAGTTACTTTGCTTATTAAGCATTTGCCATCTTATGCCATAACTTGCTAATATGCTTATAAGTTTTGAACTTTCAACAATATGTTAAACCCATAGGTGAACTATGAACGTTACGCTGCTGTTGTAAAATGATCAAAGTGAAGTTAACGTTGTAGCGTAACCCATGCTCAGGTTGCATTAGTTATTTCTTCATTCTGAGCGTTGTTGTATTGCCAGCCTTTAGGAATATCATTAATTAATTTTACTTCAGTCACAGATGCTGAAACCCTTGCCTTAATAAAACCCTCCATACTTGACCTCATGACGTTTTCCAACGAGGTCAAGGAAAAGTGGTTAGGAATAGGAGTTAGGATGTATTTTTTTGACTATTCGACCGCACCACTCAGTGACTACATCTCAACAAGTCATGTGACTTCAACACCTCATGTCATGTGCTTGTCATGTGACTTTTTTGTGCGTATTTATTTGCCAGAGTTACTTGCTGTTGCACTCATTACAACTACCCTGCATTCAGCCCCAACAAAACGTAACAAAACGTTTATTTAAACGGAAACGGTGGTGTGTTGAACACCCTTTTGTGCTCCGCAAGCATTGCAACTATGGCAGCTGAGAAGGCCATTCTTTGCGTTCTTTTCAAAGAATTTTCAGAACCTGATGAAAGCGGTTTAAATATGTGTTTAATACTACAAAATACGCTCGATGTTACAGTCACTGCCCTTGCCATCCAGAATAGCAGAGAACATCCCAATGGAGTGAAGGGGTTTGTGGAAACTATGGTTCCTAATTATAGTGATCCAACATTTGCCTCATTTGCATTTCAGGATGACAAGGCAAACATTTCAGGTGAAGGATAATCCACTTCTTACCTTTAAGACTGTGCTACGATCTATATGAGCTAATTATTTTATTATGAGTATTAGGCCTATCATTATTGTTGATCACTGTTGTTGTGATATGATATTGTAATATTTACCATTATATATTTAGAGGAGTAGAGTGGAGTTTGCTGCTGATTAGGTAACACCTCTGACACACCCACCAAACGAGAGACAACGTACCTCAAAGCTCATTTCACACCGTTTCGAGGAAACATGACGTTCAACCCGGAAACCGTAGCTAAACGGTGCACACCGTTTTCAGATTGAACGTGCCCCTGATGATGGTGTTTAGATGAACGCCGAAACGTCTTGTTTGTAATTTTTAGGCCAGTGTTTTAAAATAAATCCTTTTAAAACGTTCTAACCCCATTGGCATATTTTTTCACTTGTTTTAAGAAAATTGATTGATTGATTTTTCTGACTCAATAATAGACTAAATGACTTGATAAAGATTTTTTGCAGTGTAGGCTATAGCCTATTTAGCATGAGCCAGCTCATTCATATCTCAGCAGCAACTTAACGACGTGTCCCCTCCACGTCTCCTCTGACTCACCACCTGTTTGGGACAGAGGTGTCAATCAAACTGCACGCTGACAGCGGTGTGAGTGATTACTCCAGGGAGGCTATGGATTAATCAGTCTGTGGAGAATGCATTGATCTTCAGTACGATCAATCTGATATTGGCTTCTGCTTGGTGGAGGGGAAGTAGTGCAGCATGGTAATCAATCCCTTAAGGTCAGGGGTCCGCGTTTAGGAAACAGGTTGTAATTGAAGTGACCGTGTTACGGGGAATGATCAAATGTCCTTGATTGAGTATGACATGCATTTGACAGTATTCTGATCGTAAACAACCTTCTGGTAAAAAATAATTAACTCTCTGCTTTGAGTAAAATTATCTAAATACTTATGAGGATAATGGCATTTCCGAGATGCAAACATTAGAAAAAGCCTACAGAAGGGAAAGAAAAACAAACTCATTTATCCAGTTTGACAAACAGTTACAAAAACCCCAAAAATAAGTGAGAATAGGATCACTGCTATAAATCACCATATAAATAGCTGACTCATTAAAATCCAACTTTAACTTTTCAGGAGCAATCCAGTGTATTTACATCTTTTTACTCATTTCCTCCAAGGTTTGAAATATAATAGTCTTTGATGAGCGCCATGCAACGAGACAATGATTTATTGCATAGGAAAACAGCCTGTCCCTCCGCGACTCTGCAAGGAAATCTATGCCGAGGTAATAGATGAATAAAACAAATTATTTTCTTGACTGATCTTATGTTTGACCAAGTCGTGCTGATTACACTGATGACTGACTGTGTATTGGAAGAACAACAGCCCAGGATGCACTGTGTCTGCATCCCCCTTCCAAACAGACAGATGAATATTGATGAATAGTGCACTCCACCAAGCCCATAAAATGAAGCGCATAGAATAGGGAATGAGGCCTATTCTGTGGATGATTTGCTGACTGACGACTTCAAGATTTATCATGGCCAGTGACACTGAATACTTGACTATATGACAATGCCAGTTGTACTGTAGCAACCAGTCATGCAGTAACAATATAAATTTGATTCAATTCAAGAATGATGCAGGATGAGCGGTGGCCGCAGACAGACACATTCGTGTGTAAGCATGTAAGACATGAAACATCATTATGGAAATACATGCATTTGTAAATGCATTTGCATATTGATGAGAAACTGATATCAAATGTCTTTGGAGACAGCATCACTATGTGCATCACTATGTGTGCATGTGTTCATGTGTCTCATATGTGTGTGTGTGTTTATTATGTGGACACACTTGGCTCAATTATTTACACTGTTGTTCAGAGTCTAATGATCTCAAAGCTCTTTTGGGAAATGTGGATGAAGAAGCCCACATTCTTGAGAAAATTCCCCTTGTTTGTTTCCTGTCACAGGTGAGTTATTTAGTCAAGCATCCTTATCTTGGAATTAAGCCCCATGGCAACAACCATAATGACGCGCTTCCCATAATCATCTGCAACAGCTCTTTGTGGCACAGAGCATCAGGTAAACACATCAAATCCTCAACTTGATTTTGAGGCTTAAATACGTATGCACAACATATGCAAATCTGTCACTGAAAATGTGTGGGTGAATGTTTTCTGTTCTGTGTGTTTTTTATACTCTATTTAAAGGCAGACACAACTTAAAAGAGCTGGTGGGTGGAATTAAGAAAACAACAATATAGGTCTCCACATTTGGTTGTACAGTACATGGGGCCACTTTGGTGAAACCCAGCAAGACACATGCTTTCCTCCAAGGGATAGAGCTTCATTTTCTTCTTCAGCAGTGCCGTTCTAACTTGGAGCGGCTGCAGCGTATCTGAGCAGAGCAGAGCTGAGGGGGAGGAAGAGAAAGGCTTGTCTCATCAGAGCTTGACACAGACTGCCCTCCTGAAGGGCTCTGATGTGACTGACACCACTCTCCTCTTTGTCTTCACCACTCCAATTAGCTCGGTGACAGGTGCATGTGGGAAGCGAGACAATCAATTACCGTCCCTCTCTTCTCCTCTGTCCTTTCTTCATCTTCCCCGTGTCTTTATCACCCTTCTGTCCCTTTGCCGCTTCCCTTTTCTGTTCTACTCTTAATTTCTCTTCTTTGCCTCCTCTCCGCCATTTCCCCGTTTCGTGTCTTCGCTTTCATTGTTTCTCCTCTCTTCATAACCTGTCTTCTCTTTCCTTATACCTCTCTCCTCTCTCTATTTTACCGCAGCATGCCTTCAGTCAGGGTGAGGGAGAGAGAGAGGGGGAACATGTCATTCAGACAGGGATGAGAGGAGAGGTTCAGTCTGTGAAGCTTCCTCCTGCTTTCCTCTCCGACGCACCGTGCAAAATCACTGCCAGGCATAACACTGATGTGCGCCTTCTGACTCCAGCACTACAGGTTGTAGGAAACCTTGACAAATCCAAATAATGTCACCATTTACAGTACAGTTTCCACGTTTCTTGACCACAGCTTTCTGTCATTAGGGAGGAAAACTGGATTCAATGCTTAGTCCATTTATTGGTCAGACACTAGAGTCAAATTTAGCTGGGAAATCAATAGGTTTCCTCATAATACCTTGGCTTATTTAAAACACTGATGTCACTGCAGGTTTCAGGGTGGGTCTTCATGACTCGCTATTAAATGGTGAAAGTTTGCCACCTACTGGTAATGAGCATCACCTTCTCCGGTGTCTTCCATCAAACCTCTCAGATGGCTGCTTTAAAAAGCATTAACCCTCTTGACTTTTTTAATATTTTGAGAATGAACTCAAAAAGTGCTTCACCTCAACCTTCTGTTGAGGTGAAAAGGAAATTCGAGTTTAACTGAAAGTATCAAGTTAAAATGTCTGCGTTGTCAAAGTGTTCACCCCTTTTTCATTTTAGTTCAATAGCCTCAGGGGCAAAAGTATACTTAACATTTCATATTTGTTACTCACATTTCCTCTTTATGTTCTAGTTATAGGTTTTGAACGACATTGTCCTTTCAGAATCGCTAATGAACTCAAGACCGTGTCCATTAAATACTTAAATGGGGATGACAGGGTGGCAAAGTGGTTAGAGAGCTCATCATTCAACGGGATGACCGAGGTTCAAGCTCTGTGTCTGTGGGCAAAGCACTGAGTCCCTCCCAGCTGCAGGGAGGCTGCTCCTGAAGCTGAACCTGCACTCTGACCTGCCTGGAGGGGGGCGAGCAAGATACTTTCCCTCCAGCGATCAATAAACATTAGAATCATCAGAATGCTCCAGCACATCGCAGAATAGATGGTTCACTTATACTGTGTATGGCATTGGAGTTCAGTTTCTGATGTTTCAAGAAGCTAATACTGCAACTATAGGATGGGAAGTCCACTCTGATGCATAAAACATAAATTAAGATGCATGATATCAGCATTGTTAACAAGAAATAAGAATCACTTTAATCACCAGGAATAAAGAACATATAAGAATGGTGCAGACATATTGCCGACTGAGAAATTTATACCATCTGACACACATTAGGACAGAAGAGTGGCACATACAGCACAAGATACATTACGACTAATAGACTGTTTCAACAAGTTCAACGTCTCCAAATGGAACCGCAAGATGATTTCTGAGCAACATATGATATAAAATGCTGAATATATTTTGGCCAATGTGATCATTTAATCCAAAAGGAACAAATGGAGCGAGTACATTTACGAACAACATTTTTTGGTTGAGTACTCTGCATAAAAAGCAAGCAAAGGCCAGAAATCACAAATAACTCCCACAACAAAATGTGTAAAAGCTGATCTACCATCAACAACACCCATGTGTCCTTGAGGATCTTACTCATCATGACGATGATGAAAAAGGGAAAAATGATGCCCAGTTACTTCATTTTTCTTGTACCTGACATTTAATAAGTACATGCAAGGGATTTAAGTGCCTATGTAGCAGCCTGACAACATGCAGCAAATGTTCTTCCTGGGAAATAATAATTTGCAATATTAAACACATATAAAAACATAATACGCATAAGGTAAAAGAAAAAAAATTGAGGCAAGGGTTTCCTTTTTGAAATGTGTCATGGCACCATTTATTTATTAAAGTTATGCATAGCCTTCCAACTTGATCATTGTACAGTATATGTTGAACTTCGTGACATTATTAGATTATCAGGCAGTCAAGATCAGCATCACCAGCAGTAGCAGAAGAAGCAGCACTATTGTCTGGAGCCAATACAGAAAGAGCATGACCGCTCCTTGTAAGGAGAAAGGGGGAACCAGGCAAGATACCGATGAGATGAGAAAGAGGGGAAAGCATGACATATAGAGTAAGGAGGGGATAAATAAGCATGAAAGCCACTGGGGCAGAGGGGGAACGGAAGAGGATGACACCCAAAAGTGTGTTTACAGGGAGAGGGGGGGGGATCTAAGGAGAAGGGGAATAGAGGAGAGGAAGTGAGAGGAGGAGGAAGAAGGAAGAAAGGAGGCAGCACAGAAATGCCAGGTATAGAAATGCAACAGGACCAGATCAGAGCCTTCAGACTCTTCATTCTAGTTAACACCACTCCTAGAATTTATCTGAAATTCTAGACTTTAACACGATTCTAGAGTTTAAACACATTAGGATCTATCTGTAACCAGTGCAACCCTGGCCTCTCTCAGTCTGAAAATACTCCTGCCGTTTCATCAGGGTAAGCTAGGCTAGCGTGCTAAGTATGCTGGCGTGCACTCACACTCACACAACCCCTGTGTGTCTTGAAGCAGGATAAAGCAGCCGGAAAGGTCACAACACCATGGCCAAAAAGCATGCAAGCAATTGTGGGAAACACTTTTTTAAAAAATGAAAAGAAAGAAAATAAATACATCTTGGGATAAAAAAAAAAAAAAATCTTAATACATTATCTTAAAAATTTTCCTTTTCTTGTTTTGTGTTTCATATATATATATTCTAAACACACATCTTTGTACATTTTGGTATAAGTTCTCTTTCTTGCAGGGAAGGTCGGGGGGAAAAAGGGGACTGGGGTGTTAGAATGGATGAAGGGGCGGGGTTTGGGGGCAATCCCACTTCCCTGATTGCCTTGTGCTGATGGAGGGGGAGGGGCATCAAAAAAAGACTCCTCCTCCCTCCAACCGTCTCTGCTCATGCTCAGTCTCTCGTACTCTGTGGCAACCGTGGGTGACGGCGATGGAGGGAGGGGCTCAGCAGTGAGAGGACAAGCTTATAGAGGACGTCCAGGAAGTCCAGGACACAGGAAGTAGGAACAGACTAGTAGTCGGTACTTCCTCTTTGGGACCAGAGCCAAAGGCCTGGGCATGGATTTCCACTATCTCTTATCTGGGAAAAGAATACAGGTCTGGGATCAGAAACATGGACAAACACTCAGCTGCACAGTAAGTGATTCATATATTGACGCAGAGTATGAACTGACCTACCTTTGTTTCCATCCGTGTCTGTTGCTGACCTGTCTGGCCTTTGGCGTATTAGATTATTATACTTGACTTCAACCTCCTGCAAAAGAAAAACAAGAGAAACACTACACTGTCAGTTCTAAGATCAGGCGATATAAATAGCCACTGTATGTGTGTGTGTGTGTCTGGGGGAGGACAGTGAATGAGTGTAAGTTACCTTCAGATAGCTGAGGTTGGCCTGCAGGTTTCTAAGGTGAGACAGGACCTGTCTGCTGAAAGAGGAAAGGCTGCCGGCCTGTGATGTTGAAGAAAACCTCAAATTGATCCCAGAATCTGCAGCGCAGCCTCGTGAGGTGCTCAGCTGCTTCCTTGTGCTCGCCGCCAAGATGTCATCATCTGTGCTGCTCTCCCCTGGGCCACCATAACCCTCCAGGACGAGGTATCCTGCTGAGAGAATCAAAGGAGCTTTTAAGTACAACTTGCGTGGGAAGAGCTCAGGATCACAGAGAAACATAGAACACTGAACACTGACCAGACCTTACGATGCAGACTTCACAATAAAATACATGTCCAGGGCACGATATCTACAAGTCCAGCCAATTCAAAACTACAGTGTATATTGAACTGTATGCCATACACTATCAGTCAAATGTTTGGACACACCTGATTGAATGTTTTTCATTATCTTAAAGCCATTTTGATCTAAAGGCTTATGCTTAAATGCTTGAAATTTGTCTCTTAGACAAATATAAATAGTGAAGTTGATGCCTCTGTGTGAATTTCTTTCCAAAGCCTTTGCCTTCCCATCAAGGCAAAGGGTGGCTACTTTAAAGAATCTAAAATATGAGATAGGTTGGATTTAACACTTTTTTGGTCACTGCATAATTCCATTTATTTTATTTCATTGTTTTGATGTCTTTACTGTTATTCTAAAATGTGGAAAATAGTAAAAATAACAAAAAATGTGGTGTGTCCAAACTTTTGACTTGAACTTGAATTTTTGTTCAATGTCAACTTTCTTCCCTCTGTGCTCCCAAATGTTCAAACCAGCCTCACCATAATCTTCGGGGGAGTCGAAGAAGCCTGTGTCTCCAGAGCCCAGGTCCTGAGCCGGGTCCTCCGTCTGGGAGCTGTTCCTCTCGGAGCCGTTGTGGACCATCACCCGCGCGCGGCTGTCAACGGGGGTCCGCAGAGAGGTGGTCCTGAGGAGACGGGCCCCTGAGGAGCGCTGGGCACGCTCACTGGCCTCCTGGGACATCAGCTGGGTCACCAACACCTGCTTTAATGCTGCCACTGAGGGACAGGACAGGGGAGGGGTAAGGATTAATGATATACAATATAAATATATAATACACATAAAGCCCACAGCCAAGTATGGTGGGTGGCAGGCAAAGTGTACAAAAAACCTCTGCAGTCCTTGCTTACATGTCTTCAGTGCTTCGTCTGCCCTGGAGGGAAAGAGGCTAAAGGAGTCTCCTTCGCTACCATCCTCAGCCCCTTGGTAAGGAAGTTCTGGGTCCACGAAACCTTCCTCCTCCTCTTCTTCCTCTGCTTTCACTCCTTCAAATGGATTATTACCTGGTAGAGAACTCTGCATCACACTTCTAGAGGCTGGGCTGCTCTCTTTATCTGAGGAGGTAAAATTAGCAGAATGAACGTCATGGTTGAGTAGGATATGCTTACTCAACAAATATAGGTAATATTAAATAAGAAGAACGCTTATTTGATGCAAGTGGCTTCAGTTACCTGTAGACCGGGTGCTGCCAGTGGATGTGCGGTCTGGGTCTTTACTCAGTCTGGACACTCCTGCTGTAATGATCTCCACACCGTCTCTCTCCCCACTGGCACAAAGACACATAAATAACTCTGGTAAGTAACAAGCTCAACAATCATGAATCATCGGATTAATCAAATCATAAAGAGGACGAAGCGACATACTCAGTCTGAGGTAACGGTATGACGCTGTGAGGTTTGACTTTCATGGCATCAGCTCTCTGGGTGATTAGACGTTGCCACCTTGTGAAAGGACAAGAACGACCATCAGACCATTTAACAACTGGGGCCCTGATTAAAGTATTTATTAAATAAATATTTCAAAGGGTATCTGGTCTCACGTTCTCTGATCAGAGACTGTGGGTGCCATCAGCTCATAGATCTGGGCTCCGTTGTCTGACATGGAAAGGACGAAGAACGACTTGTTGTCTGGCAGGAGACAGAAGGGACAGATGGGAAAGATTTGGTTAAGATTTGTCAATATTCTGCTCTGGATGAAAAGCCACAGACTTCCTGGAATCTTACTCTGTGCCGTATGACTCGCGGTTTTACAGTATGCTGACGGTCTGTGTGATTTGATCTAACAGCGATTCATCAGGTTACTGTTAAGCCATTTGTTTAAAATGCAGAACACAAAAACACATTTCACTTCTGTTACAAGAGACTGGCTGTTAACTGACCTGTGGCCACAGATCGCACCAGAACAGTGTTGAGTTTGATGATGGGGCTGAAGATATGTTTGGTGTCGGCGGTGCCTGCCAGGTTCTTGCTGTGGCACTTCAGGATCAGACGCTCATCCTGTTTCTGGAGCAGAACCAGGATGTCCTCCAGGAGGAGTGTGTACAACTCTGAAAGGAGACAGAGTGGAAGATAGTATCTGACACCTTTGAAGAGTGTGTTTATTGTAGAACAGTCAATTGGGTTTTTCAAATGGAATCCAACTGTTTAATACATGCAGAGCTGGCGATAAATAATCAAACTCTTATATTGCCCTAATTACAAACCGATAGTCTTGTCCTTGTTAACTTTCCATGACAGCGGTCCCTCATGCACCATCGTTTTCTTGGTTAGATCCAGGTTCTGATGAAAGTGGAATAGGGAATAAATTGGAGAAATGATCTAATAACATAAGAAACTGCTACTGGTTCATGGAGGCATTTCCTTGCAGCACCATTTTCCCACCTAGCAGATATTTTCCCACCTAGCAGATATTTCTAACAGTGTGGGTGGGCAGCCAGTCAGTATGCTTTAACTGGGGCCAAAAGTGTCATGTAGATAATTGTCACCTTGAGCTCCAGGATCATGGGGTTGTCGGTCTGCTTCAGAGAGGAGAGGTCCAATCTTCGCTGATAGTCCTCCAACCTCTGGAGGAAGAAGGGAGAGAAACAGAGACAGAGGAAGAGGGATGACTAAGTGCTCTATAAAGGGAAGGTGCTACCTGGGGAGCAAAGCAAAGAAGTTGGTGAAAAATAAGAAATGTGGTACAAGAGGAAAAAAGGAAGGACTCAAGGTGAGGCTGGTGAGGAGGGAGAGACAGAAAAGGCTAGGGAATGGTATAAAACACGGACAGAGTAGAACAAGAAAAACAGGACAGGAGAGCTTTGTAAAAGACTGAGGGGAGGAAGGATGGAAAAAAAATCCAGACTATCACACCTGCTTGTCCTCGGACTCCTTCACAGCCTGGTTGACGTGATTGAGGATCTTTCTACAGCATTCTCCTGCCTGCTTCACCTTGTCCTTCTCCACTGCATTATCTGAAAGATATTATGACATCCAACATGAAGTAAAGCCTCCCTACTTCTGCAGGGGGGCGTCCGGCAAATTGATATTTCCTCCGTCCATTAACACACTATCATTCTCAGAAATTATGGTAAAGCAGAGGGGGCATTATGTTCCCATAATAGCTGGTTATACTTTATCGTTAGTACATTCTCTCGGTGTGAACCCAAACCCCAGCCAAGACTAAAATGATGGACCAAATAATGGGGGAGACATTTCCCAAAATGTGCATTACCGCTCCAGGACCATTAAAATGATAATCTCTCCATTTGTCTCTGTAATTCACTAATGCTTGGCATGTTGCCATGCAGAGCCCTGCTCCAATAAGACTTCAATTGGTTCTCTTTTCTCCCTCTTTTCTTCTACCTCAAGAGTTGGATTCCATTTTTCTATTGTTATTATATTGCATTTAGATTAGAAAATGCAAAGGAGGCATTATTATTCTTGCATCATGTTTCTGTGGTTACATGTAATATGAGTAAATTAATTTCCATGGTGAATTAATTACCTCATAGAATCTCATTAAATCTAAGATCATAGGATAGATAGAAAGGCTACAACAACTGAGGCCTGCCATCAAAGTAGGTCACATGTAGAGGTTTGCTGCAGTGCAATCAAACTTTGGACAATGGGAATTAATTCCTTGTCTAGATGACAATGACAACCATGAGAGAAACTGTGTTATACACTGTTATCCACTATCAGTGCAGCAAGCTAGGCAGGCCACCAGGCAACGCCCCTATCCAGAAACAGTGCTGGTTGTCCTCTGGCTGCCCTCTAATTCCTCCGGTCCCCGGGACACAGCAGACACAACGGAGGCCCAGTAGTGGAGGGGAAAGACATGGCTATCAGTTACACTGATGTGAGCACATCACAGAGCCTGTGTGATGAACTGGTCCACTAGGAGCAGCCTGCCATCACTAGTCATGTCAGTACAGTCTAAGGCAGTAGGTAATGGTGAATTTGTGTAAAAGAGTTGCAAGAGTGAGGATGATAGTGGTTAGAAATTGTCCTGTGAAAGGTAGAGCACAACTTCTATCCCTGCAACAGACAGTGTCCACAATTGACTATGTATTCTTGACAGAGTGCATTGGACTTCAAAGTGTTTGTGCAAGAACAGATATCAGTTTTTTTGTACCTGCATGCACCATAAGTGAAAGTAGGTATGTGTACACAAATGTCTGTCAGTTCTGTTGCCCCACCTTTAGGCATGAGGACACCATAAAGGCTTCAGGTGTGTCCAAGGCCAAGGGTAGTGACTGGCAGGTGCTATTAATCACGAATATTATCCCTACCATGCTCTTTTGTTCTATTTGATTAACATGTACTTTCCATGTTTTTTGTTTATTTCAAATCAAGACCACGCTCAAGGATAATAAATTGACTAATTTAAGCATTGGAACAACTTTGTGGACATTCAGTTATTACCATGTGCACAGATTACTGGCAGTTATGTCCACCTGTGGCTAAGGAACTTTGAATATTAGATAAGACAGCACCTGTGTACTTGGCGATGTTGTCTAGTAGCAAGGGGTACTTGGTGAGCCTCTGCATTTCTACAGGGATGATGTCCTTCAGCTGCAGCCTGCGACACAGTCTGTTACTCTCTGCCTCCTGCAAACCAATAAAAATACAGGTTGGTTATGCTTAACACAAATGGCCAAGATGTATCATTTAATAAGTATATGGCGTTCACTTGCCAGTAGTGACTCTGAGCTGCAGTAAATGTGGTTTTGGCCTTTATGTAGGGAAGTGGCATTTCAGCTGTATTCCCCTGAATATGCAGCTCTACATCTTCCTCTTTTGGACACTTCATGGACACTTTCTAAATGCAAATCTAATTTTACTTCATATTCAGTGCAGTAGATAACTAGACAATTCAAAAGCTTAAACTTATTTTCACTAACCAGCCCAATCTATACTGGTGAAATCTAACCATACTTTTACAGGTTTGATTGTGCTTTTGTTGTGTTTGCATTAAATCAATAATATAGATTATTGGAACGGCTGTACTGGGATCATTGGAATGAGGCCATAGGCCCAACTGTGAGCTACAGAGCAGTAGTACGAGTTGGCCCAATTATACAGCAGGAGTATTTCAATATGTGACTCAAAGATAAAGTGTTTTTGCTCAATTAATTTAGACTAAATGTATTGCTTCTGTACCTTCCCAGCACGTTGTTGTCTAGCTATAGTCACCAACGGAAGCCATAAAAAATTCACTATCAATACATTTCCAAATAAATTAAGCCTATACTCTACAAATAAATGCATCAGATTCAACAAGATAGTCAACAAGCATGCAAAGCTCTAGTAGCCACACAGAATAAATATCTAAAAACAAACTATAACTCCTGCCAGCTGAGATGGCTGCAGTGCCTGAGTTATTGTGCAGCATTAGCAATGAATGGTTTAATTTATTTTATTTATCTTTTCACGTGCTGCAGTTATTAGCACTCTAAGAACACCACTCAACCAATCAGAAACCATGGTTAGAGCTGGTATGTACTGTGATTATCATGTTACATATATGAAGTATGTACATTACACCTGTTGAGCTTATTCTTACCTGGATGAAGGAAGTGAAGCGCGAGTCCTTCTTCTGCTTGGTCTTGATGATCTCCAGAGCAAAGGGCTGGTTGCTGCAGAACGTCCCCACAGCCTGCTTGATCTTTTCCTCTTCTCCACTACTGAACTATAAACCACCCAATCCAAGATAGGACAGAGCGGGAATGGACAGACACAAACAGTTAGTCAGTCAATCTGGGTCAGGGGTAGTTGCCATGGAAATGTCTAGTATTTAACCACTACAACGAGCAGCAACTCTCAGAAGGGGGCCGGGCTTATGTCCTCCATAGCAAAGACAGCTTAAGCTTAAATGTAGACTAGATCAATGCTCACACCCCTAGGGGACCGTTTACCCTACTTATCCCCCATACAGCCATTTTAGGCAGGGTTGCCAGCTGATTATGTGGCTACCTCGAATCTAATGTATCACACATGATATGGAGATGTGGAGATGTCAGACAAATTTAGGCCACTGTATGATATAATCATTTACTGGAGAATGGGGTTTCATTTTCCAAGCTTGGTTCCACTGAGACATTGGTCCTTGCTACTGTGGAGGGAACTGGAGAGTTGTTCTTTTGTGCCATATTCAAGTTTTTGTCCTTCAGGATTTAGATGTAGAGTTTAATGATTTAATGTTACATTGTTACAGTAATCATTAATGAGCCCTTCCCTACCATATATGCTATCATTAACCATCATCTTGTACATAAGACATGTAGAAATAAACAGATCTGGGGCTGAGAAAGGCAATCTCATATCAACATAACCGTTTTTTGTCACTGTAAAGCAATTTCAGGCAACAGTTCCATTCCTTTGTGCACAGTACGGTTTTTCCTACCACATCAGTCATCTTGAAATTTATTCAATAGAAGGGAATGTTTCAAAGGGGAAATACAATTTCAGCCTGAGAATTGTACTCACCCAGGAGAGCAAGTCATCTCCTATCTGATCAATTACTGAAGACTCATTTCTCTTCCGAATGGCTGCCATTTGCTCCAATATTGAAACTGAAATTCAAAGGAGAGACACCAAGGCTCACTCAGCATGTGTGTGTGTGTGTATGTGCAAGTATGTGAGAGATAACAGAGATGAAGAATAGGACACGAAATGGCTGAGGGTCCTATGTGCATGCACACTGTTAAGTTTCTATATTGTGTTTTACTTTTATTCATTCAACATTCAACGTATTTTTACTTTCAACTTTATTTAAATTATTAGCACCTGAAGTATTTATGCCTTTATGTAGTATACCTTATGTAGTATTTAATTTTGAGGCTCTTTCACTGGTTCCCAACCACGATCCAAGCGCAATCATGCACAGATGAGTAATTTTGATAGATTTCAGTTTGCGTGTGTAATCTGTGTGTGCTGTGCTGTACCATGCAGCTGTAGAATCTCTTCCAGGTTGGTGAAGATGTTCTTGATGTCAGCAGCAGGCAGGATGGCCTCTTTGGAGAGCTTCTGGTAGAAGACATGGTCCAGAACTCTCAGCATCCGCACATGGGCTCGCTCTGTGCAAAAGAGCTCTGGAAACACAGACAACCCCGTGTAATTAGAGAAGGCAGATGATGCGCACAGCATAATGTACAGCTCAATTCAGGCTTTCACATGGCACACTTGTAGCCCAAACAGTTACTGCAAAAAAGATGTACTTGTGATTGCAACTTTGCTTGGATCCGAGTTAGTACTATGCTGCTACATCTCTCTCTTCTCCCTTTCCTGTGTCTCCACGCTATATATACTATGTCACAAAAATGAATACAAAAAAAAGAAAAACTTGGTGGACTTCTCATTCTCTTTAAAAAATAGAAATGTGGCTGTAATATGTTGTAAAATCTCATACTATGTGAAATGGAAACCATCTCCTCACCATTGATGACCTCCTGCCTCTTGATTTCATGAGGCCTGAGACTGGCGAGGACCTCTCGCCCCACCAGCTGCTGCCAGTTCAGGGGGTCATGCTCCGAGTCTGTTCCCTGGTCATCCTCACTCTGGACATCTGCAGGACCCAGCCCCTCAAGCCTAGGCAAGACACAAAGCCTAGGTTAGCTTTTCATGTGGCTAATGAAAAATTTACTATTGCGTATCATCCCAAACAAATGGACTTCAGTTAGAAAAGTCACCTTCTTATGGCCTTTGGTGTTCCCTCGGGGACTCTGCAAAAACAGGGACAGAAAAATCATTGATAAAAAGTATGCTATAATGCAATGGAGCAACAGCGTTATAGCTAATTGACTGTGAATGTACCTGTCGTTTTCTCTGTCCTCCTCCTGCAGTTGGTCCAGGCCGTAAATGTCAAAGTGCGAAGCAGGGTACGGCAAGCCATCCAGAGGGTCAGACTGAAGGCCGTCACTCAGCCTGGAGGGGCCTGAGGTTGGAGTCCCAACTGAGGGAGAAGGTAGAAGTTAGAAACCACTGCTTTCTCATTCTCATACACTGATCTGTTGAATTCACTGGCTCAGTAGCTCACCTATATCTGCGTCTCTGCTAGCGTCTGAGCTATAAGTGGCGCTGTTTGGGGGCGAGGTGGTGAGAGACATGGAGTGTGTGAGTTCGGAGCCCTCGCTGGACTGGCTGCCCCTCAGACGACCACCCTCCAGGTGCTCACTGGCCCCCAGCGTTGGCTGAGACAACTGTTTCTGAGGCCTGGGGCGCCCATCCAGGGCTTTACCCACTGCATACAGAGAGAGAAGTGTCAAAACCTCATAAACAAAAGTGGGCAATAGATGTTACTAGTGGATGGCAAGCCTTCTAGGTGAAAAGATAAACGCTTTAGAAGTAGTGTTATCATTTTAGCTTACTCTAAACTCTAAACACACCTGATGCCGCTTCAACACGGCTGGGCCGACGCTGAGGTCCAAGGATACTGGGAAATCTAGGTTTCTTCACCTTCTCTTCTCCCTCCTTCTCCGTCTTGATGCTTTTCTGTAGGTCATCAAAGACAGGAGAGGAGAAAGTGTCAAGTGGGTGATGAAGCCAGAGAGAGGAAGCTAACGGGGGGGAGATGAGGGAAAGAGGGATACACAGTACCTTGATCTTGGGAAGGAAGTTGATCCGGACCCGTTTGGACTCCAGGCTGCGTGGTTCCTTGACCCTCACACCAAGGTGCTTCATGTATGTAAAGATGACATACTGCATAGTAGTGCTAAAATAAAACAAAGGGACAATAAATTATTTTGGCCAACAGAATGCTATAAATTCAAAGAGACCTTCAAGAACAAGTGCCCATAATGTTGACTTGTACCATATGTCATACCAGTCCTTCTTGTACAATTTCTGTGCAAACCATCTGGGATATGCTGTGACCATATGGTATTTGAAATGAGGCTACTTCAATCAGTCACAATTTTGCATGCATTAATAAAACCATACTGCAGAAACTGTATACATTTTTTAAGAGACTGCCACAGTTCTTTACTTGTTAAATTCTTGTGGTGTGAAATGGGGCTTGGATGACACAAATATGCTGTGCGCTTGGTCTAAACTTCAAACAGTTGATCATACTTCAAAGATCAAAACTAGCACCACTAGCTATAATTAATATCGCTGCCCAATATTTTTTTGTAAATTGACAGCTGCATTAAATCAATTTAATAGAATCAAAATAATGGAAAAACATGCAGTGACACAATAATAACCCCAGTGATTCTTCTTGAATATTGGGAGACACATCACTGCCTGTACATGCAATAAAGACACAGATGGTTAGAAAGGCCATGGGAGCCCTTGTAGCCCTAAAGCATCCCCTTCCATCCCCTTTGAGCAACGCTCTTCATCTCAGTCCAAATGTTCCACAATATCAGTATGCTTACCATTTCTCTTCCTCTGTGGTCTGAGTTGTCAACCTATAAACAATCCAAAGAATAAAATAATCTTATTGGTTGGGGTATATTTGGCCACTTTACTGATTAGAAGCATGGGATTGTGAGTGTTTGTGCGTTTGAGTGGCATGTGTATGTGTGTATATGCATTACTCACAGGACATCGTCTATCTTGGTGATGATGTTCTCAGCATAGGAGCGCTCTCGCTCAAGAGTGACGCGGTCTCTGACTCGTTCCTGGTCCAGCCTGGCCAACTCTACTTCAGCCAGCGTTAGGCCCATACTGCGCTTCTGCCTGCATGCACCATATCAGGGTCATATACTGATCAGGTTTATGATACCACAGAAAGAAACAGCTTACAAGAAGTCAGTGCACTAAGCTAATTAAACTTGTTGAAGTCAGCGCGCTAAGCTAATTAAACTTGTTGTTTTCAGGAATAAGTGCATGTGTGAGCCTCAGTGGGACCAAAGATCAGTAAAATCATTAAATCTTGTACTAAAGAATATTCCTCCCTGTTGAGTTTTTATGTTATTTGGTTTCTGTTGGCCAATTCACTTTTGTCTTTATCATTTTGATTGTTTTTAGTGTGTGATGTAGTTCTTAGAAGTCCCTTGGAGTTTCTTGTTCACACCTGCATGGTTTGTACATGTTTTAGTCTTTTCCCTTTCATCTGTTTTTGTCATTTGTTTGTGCAAATAACACAAACCTAATTCATTACCATAAATATAAAAACTCAGGGTTGAGAAGTTTACCTGAAATCCTCAAGGTTCCTCTGGATGTCAGGGAGTAAAGAGTCCTGCAGTGTCTGAACGTGTTGTCT
This sequence comes from Centroberyx affinis, assembly GCF_046629955.1. NCBI lineage: Eukaryota > Metazoa > Chordata > Actinopteri > Beryciformes > Berycidae > Centroberyx > Centroberyx affinis. The sequence continues at coordinate 78,754 of NW_027279178.1, read as the reverse complement.
GTTTATTTCCTCTGGGATCAGCTCAGTCCGCCGCCGGTCTGCAAACACGTACATTTGCACGCACAAGCACACACACGCACCACACACACACACGCGCACACACAGTCTCAGGAGATTGTTGCGTGTGCACACCAAATACATCCTAATAAGGTGAAGCAATACTTTCCAAACCATCAGAGCATTTGATTTCTTAACACCTCAATTGGGAGTCTGCATGGTTGAGTAAACGATAAACTTACAGGGACTGTATAATGGGGATGCCACATGGTTGAAGTGAGCTAACAGCAGTATAATAGGTGACCATTAAAAAAGCACAGCTAACTCAAAATGACACTGGGCAGACAACCAACGGAAGTCAAACATACTCACCAAGATCAGCAGAGATGGACTCAGGTACAGCAACTTTTAAATTCTGTGTGACAAGAAAAAAGATTGTTTCATACTGATAACAATTATGGACGAAGAAAAATAAGTGAACATATTGAAATGCAGCAAAGCAATATTAAACAGGTCCAGGAGGAACATGTTTCAAATTATATGGAATACTAATGAACGCAGATTGCAAAACAAGGCACTGGTAAACCCCTGAAAATGATGCAGTTTCTCTCATGGCCAATCAGCAAACAATGTATCACCCCGTTTTGACCTATAACTGTAAGTCCCCTTGGACCAATTAGTTTAATTTTGAGTGCATCATTTCGCCAAAATAAATTCTGTCAAAATGTTATCAGTTGTGTTTCAGATATCGTGCATGACACATGGACAAATGACTGATGTAGCGACATTTCTTGGGCTCATCAATATAAATCTAATTTTGAAAATGCTACAGCAAAGTGGTGGGATGCATCATTGCCTCAGGTTTTTGTCAAAATCCAATCAGTGGAGTCTGACACATTGTGTGTGATGGACAGCCAGATGGCCGAGCAAAAGGAGAATGATTCATAGTCATGCCCATATTTCACTGTAGGGGACAAAAACTGTACTTACTGCTCCCCGGTCAATAAAGAAGTTGTGGAGGTCCAAGAACACCCGTCTGGTCTCTTTGGAGTTGGTCTGCTTGTACAAGTCAGCGTAGAGGTAGCACAGCTGTGGGCAAAAGATTAGGAGTAATCAAGAATAGAAACATATACATTTAGTAAACATACCAACATCTACCAACGAAAAAGTGTCTTACCAGTGGAGCAGGGTCGAACTGAGACATGACATGGTGCAGGAAGGCTGCAAGGTGGGCAGGGCGAGACTTGAGTAGCTCAATGCTTTGGAAGCTGTTGCACTGGCCATTTGTCTGAAACACATTCAGTCCAACAGTTTACATTCTGTCATTGTTGCTAACCTCACATATGGCGCAAGGTACTTTGCATGATCTTGCTTACAAAATGAAGAACTGGATTAATAAAAAGCATCAAGCCTTCATTATTTTGTATATGACAGCTGCATTGATTGATATTAGGAATGACAGAAGTGTTAACATTTTCCTGTAGTAAAATACCTGCTCCTGGTCTGAATCAAAATAGTCGTCCTCAGCTCCAATGATCTGCGAGACGAGGCGAGAGGAGGAGGGACTGCTGACTGTGGTGGGGGACAGAGAGTCCTGGGGACAAGACAGGCGTATATTATGGAATTATGGTTCGTCACAAAGAAATGCTGAATTTTGACTTTTATAACCCCGCGACCTGACATATACACACACACTAACTGTCATCTAGTTAGGGATTGTTGCTGTCAAATATCTGACACCGCTCAATATTTGTCGAAGAGACAAAATATAAAAAGCACCTTCTTTCTCAAGCTTACACCAAGGAAGTGAGTGAGTGAGTAAGTAAATTTCTTGAGGAGAATTTGCACAGGGCCCAGGTGTATAGCTACCAGGTCAGTAGTGTCCTCTGCCTCGGGGGAGTGGCAGGAGTTGAAGCTGTCTCTGGGAGTGCTCTTTGGGCTGGGGCAGGATGACTCTCTTGGGCACAGGCTCTCTGGAGATCCGAGGCCGAAACCACGAGAAAGCTGGAGGTGGAAAGAAACAGGGCATTATGTTTTCAGTCACCTACATAAGAGATCCCCAAAGAAAACAAGCAGCAGATTTCATTAGCCAATAAATATGACCAACAGAGATTTGTATACGTAGAAAACACTGATGGTATGTCATTGTAGCAGTGGTGCTGCCTTGATCTCCTTCAGTAGCTACAGCCGAATAGGGCTGCGTAGAGCTGACACCATGAATTTATCACATCACATTGCTCTACAGCCTCCATTCATAGCCTTGGAATCGAGGTTTAATGGAAACTTCAGAGGGAAATTTAAGTTCTGCTGGTTAGTAATGTTGATAGGTGAAAACTTACAGGGGAGCTGCTCCAGGACAGGTCTGTGCTGTTGTCTCCCTTCGAGGAGGGAGTGTGTTCTGTCTCAAACATGCTACCATCATCTGCATCTCCCACTGGAACAGCCTCCTTGGGATTCATATAACACAATATTTGTCACCAATTGTGAACAACTGGTAATCATTGACAAATACATTTAGGCATTTATTAGCATTTTTGGCAGTGTAACCACATAAAATGTAACCCAATTCTTGAAATGCAGAGTGCAGACTGACATTTGCCAATATATCACACATGACACATTTGTGTGTGCAACTGATGCGTATAAAATAAGCTGTCACACAGACACAAAGGAGTGGTTTCCAACAGAGAGCCTAATCCTGTGATAAGATTAGGATTAATGTTTGTCTGGAATTATCCCTAAATGCACTGTAACAAATCATACAAAGACACTGTCCCTAGATGCACTAAAGGCTAGAATTATTTATGGAGGTAAAATTTTTAGTTAAAGGGGGGTATCTGGCTATTTAGTTTACCTGTGTTGCCCCAGTGGCCTTCAAGAGCTGACCCTGCAGCTGAGGAATGTGTTTCTTAGCTTCCTGGATGTCTTTCAGTAGTTTCGGGGAAGGGTTCCTGCTGTACTCCTCCTTCATGGCCTATACAACAAGAGGGGCAGGGAGCATTAAGTATGGACACAGAGAATTAAGAATAAGTCCATCAATTAACATTCTCAACACAAACAAACCAAGCAAACACTGACAGCAGTACCGTGTTACATTTGACTTAATATTCCATTTATATGTAATGAAGCAAGTAAAGTATTTCATATGCAGACTCTGGTATGAAGAGTGGGATGTTTTCGAAAATACTGTCTAAAAACAGCAGTCTTATCAAGTGTATACTCCCTGTCTCCTAATTAAAGCGATGTTCTATTTAAAGACAGATGAGAGTAAAGCTTTAATTTTCAACACAGATAATGACGCAACATTCTCCAACAGGGTTTAATCCACTGCAATGATGATTATGAATAATCTCACTCTTGCAACTATCAACCTAAGAAAACAATAATACCATAGAGAGAAGATAATAACTGATACAGTGATTGTCATACCAACCTGCAACTCCTGTTGCTCTTTTAAGAGCATCTTTTGCAAGATGTCAACCTTCTGGTTGTAGACACTGCTATTCTCATCCTGTGGGAAAAATGAAAACAGAGGAAGAAGTGAGTATTAGATGAGATGCATTCATACATGCATTAGATACAGACCAGATGCATTAAGCACATATTTAGGCATTCTGAGATGTAGGGAGTAGAGGCAGAAAGAAGTGTTGATAAAAGAAGTAGCCATGAAAAAGAGAGCCTATTTAGAATGAATAAAGAGAAAAAGTAGATAACTCATGATGAATGGAGAGAAATGTAGATGATGAGGAGAAAGAGGAAGACAAGGGCATGGGTACATAAAAAGAAAAGGAGCGACAGAAGTAACTGAAGTCCTCAGTACCCATGGTGGTAAAGTGGAGATGCGGTCCAGAGGACTGTAGGGGCGCTCTGCTGCTGGGGAGTTCGGAGAGGAAACACTGACTCCCAACATTTCAGACTCTGCTTCAGACAGGGGGATTTGGGCAAGCCCAGGAGGGCGCCCCAACACTGTGAGGGCCACATAGGAGCCAGCTGGAAAAAAACAAAGAGGCTACGTATGTTTTACTATATACAAGTATTATTTTATAAATGTGGCTTTTACGCAAATCTTTTCACAGCAGCATACCAAAACAAATCAAGAACTTACATTTGATGAGCTTCACCACTTCAACGTGATTAGAATGTGTAACTAGGGTCCCATTAACCTGAAAGAAGGCAATGGTACAATTATGAGAATTAAAACCTAGATAAAAAGTCTAACCTTCTCATACCAAGCCCAGCTACATGTACAATAAGACATCTCAGGCATTCACAGATACACTTTGCTTTGTATCTAGTAAAATTGGCCAACCACAAGGTGGCAGCGTAGAGCTTGTGTATTAGCCTTAGACTACAAAACAGTGACGTTAGCAGTTTTAGGATATGGAGGCAGAAGAACACAATACCTTGATGATCCTGTCTCCTGTCTGAACACCTGCCCGCATAGCAGCCCCATCTGGCAAACACATTGAGAAAAAGAGTTAAAGAAACAGAAGAGGTGGGGAAAGAAATGGAACAAACGGAAGAATGAGATGGATGGGAGAAAAAAGGGAGGGAAACATTAAAAACATAAGGCCTCATGGTGCAATTGTGGATATAGCTACACAATGCATACACCATATAGCCTTGACAGTCAAGATGGTGCAAAGTGACTATTTGAGTGCCATTTTTGGAAGACCATAACAGTGGTTATATTATGAGTAGGACCTGTTTCACAGCTCCACCCCAAACAAAGGGATTTAGGAATGAGACAGGTTATTATGAGATCCAAGTCTGTGGAGGAACTGTACAGTCAGCAGCATACAGCTGGAGTATTAGGCGAACCTGACACAGTGTTATCACTACTAATGTACTGACTACTATGTGTGATCTATACATTGGAGTTTGGGCCTCCAGTTTCATATTAGGATGACTAGATCCTGTCTGATCGATTAGTCTTAATGTAAAAAGACAGATGTGATTGATAACTTTTGTGGCTATACTCAAAAATATGCAATTAACAAAAGATTTTTCAGTATTATACACATATACATCTATATATATATATGTGTGTGTGTGTATATGTGTGTATATATGTGTATATATATATATATATATATAAATAACATGATGCCAAATAATATGTTATGTGCTTAAAATGCCAACAAAATTACATGCAAAAGTAGCCTACACTTCATCTGCCAAACTTCAGATCAAATTCAAGGGCAAAGAAAGAATGTATATTTAGTTCCCAGAGAAACCTTTTTTTCCCAAATGTGATGCTATCTCAAGCCGTTTCTCAGCCATCCTATGTCAGTAAAACTGTAGCATCGTTTTTCCATTGTGTCCAAGTAATCACTTTGTTTTTTATGTCCTTTCAAAACTGTGAATCAAAATTTTACCATATTTGGCTGACAAATAGGAGCTTAGAGCTAGACTTAATCTTGCCCCTTCTCAAACTTAAAGCAGTACACTAGTTTGAAAGGGAAGCGTCAAAAGATACATTCTGTTGGCTTATCACTATGTAGGCTATCGCAATGAAAAAGGAAATTCTATGAATTATTCAGATGACACTAAGTAGACTTCCCTTTGTGTTGTGCCATTAACAAAGCAAATGGGGAGCTATATAGGGGGGCTAAAACACTGCCAAACATTGATGAGAGTGCAACAAAACTCCTTAACCAGTTCCTTCCTCCCCTGTCTCTCTCAACTGCTATTCAGGCGGTCTTAATGTTTTCTGTGACCTGATGACAACCCACATCAGCCTCTACACACAATGCGAGCCTGCTGGGGACCACAGTAGTATCCTGCCATAGACAGAGCGGAGGCTAGAACCACTGTGAAACTACCGAGGAGGAAATATATACTCAAGGGCTTCAGAGTTGACTCCTCTAAATAAGTGCTAGTACAAGTGAAAAGTCTGACATGCAGTTGTTTTTCGGGATGGCAGTGGTTGCCGAGTCCCAATTACCCTTCATATCTGCGAGTTCAGAGCGCACTACCATGACAGTTTGATGTCAGTGCATGAAAAAGGAGCCTACATCTCTATTATGACAGCTAAGACCAGCAATAGTGACGATGGTAACACCATCTTTTTCTCCTCTCTTTTTTAAGCTCCAAGCTTCACCTTACCTTCTTTGACGAGCTGCACAAATACTGGGTTGTCACCGCTGACAGTGAGCCCAAAGCCATTTTCATCTTTCTGGATGATTACACATCGCTGGACCAGACCTGCAAGTGAGACAGAGAGAGACATAACAATGTCTTTAATAGGACCAGGAAGTCACTGGTGGAAATGTACTAAACTCACTGAAGCTCATTCATTAACTGAGAACTTCTTGAGAAATAAAAAGAACAATAAAAACCCAATATGCAGCAAATTTTGAGTAGTCATTGAGTAATAACTGAATGTTGATGGTGTGTGAAACAGCCACAACATTTGAAATTTCCACAAAACTAAATATTACCCTTGTATGGACTGTTGTCATATATTTTAAATAAGTTTGAATATGAGAGACTTGTATGGTGGAGGGATTTAACTGATTCACATTGTGCTGTTCAATACAGTCTGAGTATAACCTTTTACTCTTGCTTTATGTGGTAGTCCAGATAAATGCTGTGTGAAGACTGGGTTTCAGAGGGAGATGGGAGTAGACCCTCGATTTGACATATCAGCGAACATAACCCATCTCTAGAAGCCTGGTAGTCTGCTGTCACTGTAATGTCTCCCATCAAAAGGCTCACGCACACTAATTGAGCTTGTCCATCAGAGAAAGCTTGTTCCCAGGTTGGCCAGAAAATAATTCATTTCAGAAGCTGTCATTTTGAGGGAGACTTTATATGATTTGGTTATAAATATTTTAACAATGTTCAATTTTACTTTTTGTTTTATCTAACAAATTTACTGGCTAGATAACAAATAAGAATCATCAGCCTGGGAAAAAATCTATTTGTCACGTGTGCATTTTTCTAATCTCTAAAATGTAGATAATTTGTATCCTTACTTCATGTGAGGTGATTGGCTTTTGTCATACAACTAACACCGCAGACACTTTTGGTTGTTGGTTCCACAAGGCACAGAACAGAAGGAGGAACGTTACTTTTCAGGTTCTTCGTGTGGTGTTGCATTAGCAATGCAAAGAAGAGATGGACTATGTCAGATTAGGCCTTATCTAATGTCTAGCCAATGCTCTGACTAGACTGACAGAATAGAATAGGACACAACAGAGAAATAAAACAAAGACTGTAAAAGGCTAAAATAGACTAAATGTCCTCTCATGTTATCAAGAACATCATGTTAGCCTGATTAAAATTTAATTTCCCTACATAAATCAACTCTATCTTGAAACCATCTCTTAAGCAGATTTTTTTTTTTAAATTCATTGACCCAAACTGAGTGAGATGACCCTTGAACTGAACTGTTTTCTTGCTGTGTCCAAGATTTCCCAGCCAGAGCAGTGTGAACCAAAGCAGAGGTGTGTCGATAAGGGCAGTGTTGGGGTGGGGGGTTGGAGAGTGGAAGGAGCAAAAGTGCATAGAGGGAGAGAGGTTAGGAGAGGCAAAAGCCCCAGGCTGGGGGGAGGGGAACGGAGAGAGGGTTCGGTAAAGCTGTGGGAGCAGGGGGATGGGAGAGGGGGACGGTGGAAGGAGAGAGGGCAGGGGGGTCAAGGAAACAGATGAAGCAACACGGGTGAAGAAGCTAGTGTGAAGTTGCCTCTAGATGCTGATCTTTTGTCTGTTTTCTTATGCTGAACAGCATGTTACAGATCTGGGTTGGTATTTATCAACCATAAAGAGTAGGAGTGCTGACATGATCACTGATGGGGCTCGTCCATCTAGGCTAATGCATTATTCAGAGGTTTAACTGATCCGTGATCAGCACCCATGTGCTGGAACACAAGGAAATGTACCCTGGAGAATAAGTTGACCTTTAGTATCGACCTACAGTGTACTCTTACACCCACAGTCACATGATGAAAGAATTAGACCCAAATCCATTAGAATACAGCATGCAGAGGTTTGAATATTCTCCAGAAAATAGAATGTCCCATAAAAAACAGCATCACATATTGTTCCCCAGGCCTTTCATCTGTGATTTTCAGAAATTCTTCGATTATATGCTGGAAGATCAGGTACAATGGAGACAATTGGTTCCAACAGAAAGATATACCAATGTTTTGCTAAATCCAATATTGAACAATATTCTTGATAAATTGTATAAAATCTCTAGAGTCTAGACTATCATCAGCAGAAACTGGCAGTTTTGATGGCTATCTAACTTAGAGTAATTTGTGTGGCTTGTCAATACACTGTACACATTACTGTAAACTGTGTGGCTTGTCAATACACTGTACACATTACTGTAAGCAACAAACATTTGTAGACGGATTTGGATATTTACCTAAACTATAAATAATTAATCTTCCTGTGCCACGTGTTGTCAAATATGTATCAGTTTAGCAAAAAAAGCTGTTGAGCCAGTTTCCACAAATATTAAGACTGGGCTATGAGACCTGCCCCAAGCGTAGGATTAGGATAAAAACAAACTGGTGCATCCTTGTAATCTTAATCTGGCAACTTTTATGGATGAGATGCATGAGAATGAAATGCAATTATTTGTCCATCCATCTCAGATTTACAAATCAGCTACATATTTACACATCAACTGAACAAACTTGCTATAGCTAGCAAGTGAGTATGCATTACCCAAGATATTTTTGGCTTAACACACTTAGATGTGTTTTTCTATTGCTACAGCTTAACTACAACTGCTCATAAATATTTTGATGGCTGCAAACATCCAAGACAGCTAGCTTGCAAGTGTGCAAGCTACCACTAAAAGTTTCCATCGAGAGTCACATTTTTAAAAAGTGCCACTGAGAGTCAATATTATCCTTCACTATCAAATGCATTATGTTTTGATCCAGTACAATTTGGGCATTATTTCTACTGTAATCAACTGTCTCCAGTGTGGCTGGCCTTCTAACACATACTTAAAAACGGGACATTAATTAATCTATGACTTTTTTTCAACCTCTATCGGCAACCAAGGAATTACAACAATATCGACAAGTCTCTGGCAGAGCTTATGGTGGGGCTGTAACAGACATAAATAATAAAGTGACATTTTCACAACAAGCAAGCTAGTTTAGAGCAATTAGAGCAGAGATTCAACAGAATTGTCTAGTGAAGAAGTAATATCACAGTGCAAAAGTCATACTGTTTTGTCATTTGATTTTTTTGTTTTTGATTTGAAAGTTATGGAAGTTAGACATCTCAGTTCAAGGTAGTAATAGTATACTAGTGTAGGCATATTATTATTGATCATCAAAGCTAACAAACTCCTACAGATATATTATAGTCATTTTGTGCAGTAAAAATCTTAGTTATTGCATCTTTAAAAATTCTTGAATGTCTCAGACTACAAGGTGTCCACAAAAGCATGTTGCTTGACAACAACAATAGCTTTAGAAACATGAAAAAAAAAAATTCAACCCTCTTGATGCAACTGACTTGAGCATTATGTTTCTGCTTAGAACAAACACCTAGTGGCAATTTCACCCCAGAGTCTGCAGCATGTATCTAGACGCAGCTGTCACACCACCCATTCCAGCAGGAGCTTCTTACCACAGGACTCAGGCTTCCCCTCCGCTAGCACACTGCTGCTGCCACTCTTCTGCACCACCAGAGCTTCTGCTCACAGCCCCAACCACCACGCACAGCACAGCGCAGACAGCAGAGCAGCACAGACACACAGTCACACACACACACACACACACACACACACACACACACACAGAGACAGTCACACACAGTCACACACAAGAACCAACAAAAGGAAAGGAAACACAAAACAGGAAAGAGAAAATCATGAGGGAGAAACAATCATGGGAGAAGAAAAATTAAATGAACAAATAGGAGGCTTAATAAAACATAAGAAAAGGCAATGGTTTGGACAGGCAGGAGTGTAGCCACTGAAAATGAACTGGCTTGGTTTTGTTGATGACAATAGGCTGTGATGTAACCACTAGCCAGAACCTGCAGTACATCATCAGTGTCACCATCTGAAATGCACAAGATACAGGTTGGGTGTAGAACCAATTCAGTTTTAAATTGATTTGCTTTCCATGGCTTTCAAATTGTCTCAATTGCTTGTGTATAGGCTCAAATCCATTATGTAAAACATTATTTCTCAGGTAAAAGAGATGGAAATTGCAATGCCAAACAAATACCATTTTCTACCAACTTAGGCCTTTTTACTTAACTCATGTCAGTCTTAGTCTCATGTCAGTCAGACACCTCAATACATTGCAATTTTACTTTTTTCATCTCAGTCAATTCTACAAATCCTGGTATCAATACTGGTAACCCAACTGTTTTATAGAGCAGGTTTCATTTCTCATTTTTATAAAGACCTCTGCTCCTATAAGTGTCACTCTAATGACAATATATTTGTGCATTCAAGAAGTGCAGAGGCCCCATTTAACCGCCCCATTTGTCTGTTCCATAATAATTATTATCATGTCAAGGCAGATGTGTGAGCACATTTTAGGTTCAAAAACAGAGCAGCAGAAGCTCAATTAATGTAACATCATCTGTTAGCTTTGCCTTTCCTAAAATATTATGTTAATACAAAAAATTTGCACCTTTACATGACTAGACACCTGTCAGATGGAACTGAGCCTATTTACTAGTGTGAGTATTTAAGAAATTACAAAGAGTTCTGCATTTTCACTGTGTTTACATTTCATTAGAAGTTATTTCAGCACATTACAGTAGGTAGGAATGTGCAATGAGAAATTTCGCCTCAATTTGTCCCCTAATCCACATAATCATTTATCGCAAATACTAAAAATAAAAACGGTATAGTCTCTATCTATTCACTGCAATTTTCCATATAATATTCAATACAGTGTGAAGTATCGAATTAAATCATCACATCATATTGTATCGTGAGTCATAGTATCAAAATCTAAGTGTATTGTGAGGTCCTTGACAGTAACCAGCCCTATACCCCGCAGTGGAAAGCACTCAGCGGGTGTGGTACAAGGTACTGTTTGGCAAGGACACAAAGTCTGGAAACGCTTTTCACTGCTCTATCACCATTTGAGTCATTTAAGTAAACTTCTTTCTTGTTTTAATCTGCAGCCATGACACATTTGACCTTCCCAAAAAGAGTGTCAATAAACTGCTGTGGCACATAGGAGTTAGGGGTCTCCATCATTCATGCCAGTTTCCAGGGTCTCATCGGCAGCTACTCCGGTTCAATGACCCTGTCGTACAAATCAGTTTCTACCCAACTGACTGAGCCACCCACACCACCAATCAAAATGATTAGCCTGAATTATTTTAAAAAGGTATCGATAACTAGTGTATTTTAGGCAGGACTTTGCTTTGCATTTGACCAAAGTTAATAAATAATTTTCATAACTATTTTTCATTATCCATTCTTTTGAAAATCTGAAAGCCAAAAGTCAACTTCAACATCAATTTCCAGTGTCCAGAGTATGTGACTACTCGTGCCCATCCCTAATGAAAACCCTAATTCACTTTGAAATCATGACAGAAAAGGTGCTACCAGGAGACAATCCGGGCAAAGATTTGTTCAAGAGATCATGCAACTAGCAGACAGCCAAAAAGGGGACAGACAAAGATATGGACTAATACAACGCAGGCATGCAAAAGAGAAGACATGACAGATTATCAAATATGAATCTAGTCTAGAAATAATAATCTAATGAGGATTGACAGAGGCAGGTTTCAGTAAAATAAAGCAGACGCTGCTTCTCTCTCTGTGGCTGCTGTGCACTTTGCTGAATCACTGCATCTGAACGTGGGCTTAACCAATATAAAAATGCATGGAAAAAATGATTTACTGAGGCGCTACAGAAAGACAGATAACCGAGAGCATGTCTTGTGTAACCACTCAGAGGACACATCTTGTCCATGTTTTGTTGCATCATATTGAGATAAGCCCACAGGCAGTGCAGAGGATTTACTCCGTTTTGTTTTGAATACAGAAGCTTTAGGCATATCTCAAATCATACTGCCCTGATTGCTGACAAATACCACCACAAGGAGTGTCACCATATCAAACTAGTCTGTTCCTGGGCCCTAACTGCAATAAACTTGAAACTGCAGCAACTAAAAGGCTTAGTGGCTTTTTGTGCCCTTCAAGTATGCATCAAGGCCACCCAACCACTTTGAGCATGAAAAACCAACAATACGCTGATTTATATAAAATGGCAAGGACCATGCGGACATTAAACGTGCAGCTGCAGATCTTATGGTCAACCTTTCTGTGCTTATCAACCCAGAAGTAATAACATTTAAAGTGACTTAGGCTCATTGTAAGCCAGTGTAAAACAGACATGTTTTAGACAATGAAGACATCTTCTTCTCTCCATTAGTTTAATTAAGAAAACAAAAAGATGACTAACTCCTGTTCCCTGTCAAGATGTCATACTCCAGTGATAAGCCACCAAAAGTTGTCATCCCAGATGCAGAACACACAAGTAAAAAGTATGTGTATGTATGTGTGTGTGTGTGGTTTTCAAAGAGAGCACAAAGCATAGAGCATAATACACACCAAACCTTTCACCATCCCATCATGCTTTGTGCAAACCATCATCGACACAATTGTGTTATAAGACAGTGTGTGTGTGTGAGAGAGAGAAAGAGAGAGAGAGAGAGAGAGAAAGAAAGAGAGAAAGAAAGAGAGAGTGAGGGAGAGAGAGAGAGAGAAAAGCATGAACAAGAACTCAGACAGTAAGAGGAACATGATGAAAAAGACACAGTGTGTGACAGAGAAAAATGAGAAAGAGACTGAAGGAAATAATAGAAACAAAAGAGTCCAAGACAGAAAATGAAAGGGAGAAGTTACCTGTAGGGTCAAACTCATTGGAGGGAAGTGGGGATTTATCACTTTTGGGTTTCTTGTCTGGGGGATGGTCTTTACTGAGAATGCTGCTGGTTCTAGAGAAAGACAAAAAAATCTGTGTCAAAAACAAGCAATCCCACACTCGAATCCCATTTTACCACAAACAAGTTGGTGAACAGTAGAGCTGAAAAAAAATCGCAATCGCAATATGAACTTCTGCAATTTTCAAATCGCAAACGCTGCAATCAATTGCTTAAGAGAGAGGGGCATCCAAAATGGATTTCTAACAAAGTGTTTTAGAGCTCCAGGTAATCTTTGGTCCATGAAGCAAGTATAATAGTGGTAAAAACCTATCATCATACTCAAACTCAGTAAATCCTGTAAACTGACATCTTTTTATAAATAAAATAACTTTTCTGTAAACAATTTTAAAGTTCTAAAAAATGTATGACAAGAAAAACCTTTTTAAAATCGCAATTGCAATATTCTGTCAAATAATCGCAATTGGATTTTTTGTCAATATCTTTCAGCCCTAGTGAATAGTGCAAGAGTTTATCATTATTAACAGGATGTGCTTTGTTACTGGTCACACAAGAGTACTGTAGTCTCTAGTATAGAATCTAGCTTTTTCTGCGGACTGCAATGCAAGTATCTTTCTGTACTGCCGTCCTATATGCGCACCACAATCTGCAGGCCACTGAAGGTTCTGAAGGGATTAGACCAACACACAGAACCATCAATTGTTCACTTCAGCATCAAGGATAATGAGGCAAGAGGACCTCCTAGTGTATGAATCACGCTGAGTGTGTCTACTGTATAATGTGACAGCCGGGGAGGATGTGGAGCTGCTCTGCTGAGTGCCCCAAGAGCAGGGCCAGAGAAAGGGCGCTCCTCAGAGGAGGTGCCACAAGGCCAGACCCCGGCTTGAACCTCGGCAGGCTATGTATGGCTGCCTCTGCCTATACCGGCCCCAACTGTGAAAGGCCACTGTTCTGTTCACAGTGGAAGGCAGAGATGGGCCGCTCTCAGAAGAGGGACCCCTTTGTCCCTCACTGTGTGTGTATGTGTGTGTGTGTACATGAGTGAGAGGGAGAGAGAGTGTATGTTTGGTCCAGACTCTGAAGACCACTGTGTTACAGCAAGCCAGCCCTCCTAAAAACTGCCTCATTTCCTTCATCTGGTGCTCTGTGTATGTAACCCATCGGTCTGCGTGTGTGTGTGTGTGTCCACACGAGTACCTACCTGTGTGCATGCCTGTTTCTGCACTAAAAAGGAGGAAAATAAAGATTCTTACCTGTTTGCTTTCTTGGGAAACCTGCAAGGTAAAACAGGGGAGACCATCATTATCCGATAGCAATGACATCACAGAACATTACCATAACAAAACAATCACAACACAAGCTGGGCTGTCCATGTCTACATGGAGGGTGAAAAACAAGATGCCTAGCCCACAGCTTCTCCTGAGACTGTATAGTGGTAAACATGATAATCCTGATCAAACATCAGCCTCCTTCAGCTGCAGATTAAAGGCTTTTCCAGGTCAAATGTCCTCCGCCTCTTAGATCTCAGCTATGTGTGTGTGTGCCCCCCTTTAGGTCCTCACAGAGATCACGGCTTGACTGTCATAATCATATCCTAATCACGTCCATGGCCTGTTTCCTTCGAGGCAGACCAACCCGAGACCGATTAGTGCCACAGAGTGATGTAGAGATGAAATAATCTAGGGAGTCTGTCAGCGCCATATCGGAAAAAGGGAGGTTTTCCAGGAAATTATGGATTAGTGTACTGTATTGACTTGCTGTTTGGTAGACACATCAGAATGTATTAAAATGTATATTCGAGGAGATTTTGTGTGGTAAATTTCAGCGATGGGTGTTCCATCTCATCAATAAGATGTAGCCTGTACACACAGATTTAGCTTAAGGTGTAGATTCACTATCGGTCTAAGAGGGAACAGATGTAGCCTATCCCAAAGCAAGTTTAAGTATGGAGTTTGTGTCAGTCGTCTAGGTTGCCTCTCTCCTCGACAATATTCCTGGTGGTGTCTGCACACAGTCAGCATAGGTACAGAAGCTTGTTTTCCTCCCTTCAGAAGTAGCCATTTGCTGCCATTCATCTTTGTACAGTATAAAAAACAACTTCCACAGACATCAAAATTGCCCGAGCTAGATAATCAATCACAGTTAACATTAAGCCTTAATTAAGTTTTGTCAGTTTGAGTTTTATGGTTTCCATTTTGTCCGAGTTGAGTGTTTTCATATCAGTGTGCACATTATGTTACGCTCTGCTTATTGTCAATCACCTGACGTGCAGGGAAAATGGTCTCCGCCAGGATATAATCCCTGAAAAACATGTCACCTTACAAACTTTGTCACATCTATGCCATTTTATTTAGGGCGTCTTTGTAAGGAACAATAGTTAATTTCAAACTAGGTTTGACACAGTAAAGTTGGTATTTAAAAAACAATGAAAAACGAGTCAAAAATCTAATTGCCTACGGCATTCATTGCAAAATGATTGGGGGAATATAAATGTCAGTAGTAAATGGGCTCTACTCTACTTCTGCTACTACTCTACTCTAAATGACACCAGTATTCTCCTTTAAATTCTAAGCACATACACCACACCACATTAATGCACAACAGCGGTAAGAATGAGCACAGATTTCAGCAGACCAGTCTTCTGTAATGGGGAGGTCTCACGACTAACTAGCCCACATTAACTCTCTTTCTCCTGGCGACAGTGCGTCCCATTCACAACCATGCAGGGGCAGCTGAATGGCCCGTTTATGAACATCCCCCCCGACTGTAATAAGTTCCAGAGCCTCCAGCAGAAAAAAAAACTAGCTTTAACTAGCCCACTCCCTCGAAACCTCTGAATTGGAGAGATGGAAAAGTCAGCACATAAACACACACTGGATAGGCACATGTGTACGCACATGCCTAAGGGTGGCAAAACTGAGTAGGCAGATGTTGTTCTTGGTTAATCATACAGGAACAAATGAAAACATGACAAGCAAACCAAGAAGTGAGATGACGCATCACAGACTGTCTAGGCTGAACTAGACTTCTGAATCATGTTTTCAGAAATGAAGTTGCAGGTCTATATGATGCACTTGATAGATGTTCAGGTTTTAAGTATTAGGCCTGTCTGAATTAAGTGAAAACAACGATAATGTGTAAACAGACTGTCAAACACACTTATTCGAAGATGAATTACTAGTATTTAGACTTTATATCATGCAGTAACTAGCCTACATCCTGAATATCCATGGAGCAGAGCCTTGAGAAGAAAAAAGGAAAACACCCAGTCAGAAATGGCCTGACTGAGACACGTTGGAGGGTTGAAGAGAGGGAGGGAGGAGGTTACGGGGTGGATTGTGGTGATGGATAGAAGCAAGAGGAGATGGAGAGCGAGAAGAGCGAGAAGAGCTGACAAGCGGAGTATGACACAGAGAGGAGGCGGGAGGAGAGTGAGAGACAAGATAGGGGACAGGCTGAAAGAAGAGCAACAAAAAAGAATGAGTAAGAGAGAGGGTGTGTGTAGAAACAACATTACTCTCACCATGGCACTATATTAAAGGACTTACAAAGGTCAAAAGCCGAATCATTAATGTCAACTTAGCCAAAACAAAGAGGTAACCACGCTACAGAAGGCTATAGAAAGGGGTGAAATAATTTCTTCATCCCCATCTACCGCCTTCTGTAGATTAACAGATCGAAGTACTGAAAGTGATAGGGTTGGCTGTTATGTCGGCTTCAAAGTGGATATCGCATCACATCGTGCTATTAATTTTGCCATAATGGATATTGTAGCATAATGCATTTTCATAAACTTTAACCATCATTTCCATGTGGCAAGACACAAATATCCATGTAAAACAGCCTTTTAGCAGATCAAAATATCTGCTTATTTATCAATTAAACTGTTTAATCTGCAAAAAAAGACTATGCTTTCCCACTATTATATGCATTTTCAGGGTTTAACAAACTGCCAGATGGCCCTGGGCCGGTGTGGCCAGTAGATTGGCCAGTCAGTGGCCCAATTTGGCTAGTGCTCAAAAAAAGTTTCTGGTATCGCTATTTATATCATTATTTCATGAGCCTGTTATCTATACCTCTCTGCTCTGCCACGGGCCCACTCGCCTCTCTGTTGTGCTTTTTCTTTTTTTTTTTTTTCTTTTTTTTATATATTTTTTATTTATTTCACAGTTGCCAAAAAAATATACAAAATCAAAGACATGCAATTTTGCCCTCATATCCCTCCCTCTCCCCCTCTACAATCAAAGGTAATGATAATAAAAATAATAAAAATAAAATTTTTATTGTTGTGCTTTTTCTGACGAAGCAGATTGGATGGCACCTCACAGTTAGAGAGTTGTGTGGGGAAGACATGGCAGCAGCTATTTTAAATTATAAAGTGAAAGAGTTTCTTTCATTGTGGAAGTAAGCAAGTTTCTTTGGGTTGAAAAAGAGGAATCAGTCCTGTACAATATAAAGTAAGGCACATTAAGCTGCCACATTTTTTCACCAGTAAGTCCTGCAAAGACAAACTCGATGCCCATGACAAGACCCTGCAGCACCTAGCCTGTATGTTAGCAAAGCAGCTAGCTGACAACCCCTCATCAGGTCCCATTCATGTATTGGCAAGACAAATGAATGGACAGACTTACCAGCCTCATGAATTTCTACTTGTTTTTTTTTTCATGTTACTGCTGGGTTTTTTTGTACAGAGAAGCTTCTATCATTATGATGGCTCATCCATTTTATAGTGATGAATTGAAAAAGTAGCCTATTTTTGTTTTTGCTTGCTGGGATAGTGAACACAGACAACTGGAGGAAAACTCTTAACGTTGAACCCTAATGGTTTTTTTTTAGTTTTTTTTTTTAAAACATCTCTTTATTGAATTTTCAAAAGGTTCTGGTATACATAATACAAGATCATCATATAATATACAAAATATAAAACCGCCCTCCCCTTTCCCAACCCCCTGGTCTACCCTAATGTTTTTCTAATGCTGCTTGAGCAATGCATGGATACTACACAGCACACGCCGCCCAATGCTTTAAATTAATAGAACTGACTGCAGAAAAAAAAATGTAATTACAAGGCAATGGATTTTCCATCAAAAGCATACAGGCTATCCTTAGTATTGTTGTATAAATGTTGTGAACTGACCCACAGAACAATATTGCAAAGCCACATGGCTTTTCTGTCAGACATAACTACTTGTCATAGTAGGTTACAACACATAGTTGCAACTGGATGAAATGAAACAGACTTGCTATTCAACAAATTCTGAAATAGCAAGGCAAGAAAAAATATGAGGTACATGCTGTTAGAGATGTTTGCTACAGTACCCCTGTATGCTGATGAAAACTAAATCCAGGCAGTAAAAGGTTGACTGGTTCCACTACAGGGCTGCATTACTAGGGCAAAGTTTCTCTGACTGCATTGAAAAGGTATCACTGAAACACAAGCACAGCTCACATAACTAGATGGCTTTCACTGTAATTGTCTAATTTTGAAAGTCCTTTTTTATGAGCATACCTTGTCACTATCAGATCAGTTCCATCAGTGAGTAGCTTTTCTGCCCTGTTGGCAGTGGTACTTACATTATTGTTCTATGCCCTAAAGATAATTTAAAAACTACTATAATACATCTAATTGTGATAATATAATCTGCATAGTTATAATCACAACCTCAGCAACACACACACACACATAAATATGCCTATATAAACATGTGAACACACACACACACACAGACATATAGTGTCCTGTTACGTATGCCTTCATACAGTATATAGGCATGCATAATAGCACAACATCAAATTTAAATCCAACATTAAGTAGTGAGAAGTTTACTAATGTTTGTTGTATATGATTTTTAAATAATGGCAAAAAAATACAACAATATTTTGAAATACAACATGAAGGGCTGCAAAAACATAATTTTCCTTCAACACAGCGATTATAAAAGTGCACTAGGGCTTTGTTTGTAAGATTGATAGATCTTTGATATCTCTCTAAAATACTACTACTATGAATCTAGACGGATCAATAAACAAAGCTCTTTTATGAAAAAGCCTGTTATCACACAACACTGCTTTGCCCCGCTGCAGCACTTTCGAAATCTGGTGTCTGGGTCAGACATAAAAAAAATGCAGTCTAGAGCTCGTAAATCTTCCTCCAAGAGGGACTTAGCCAATCACAGTTGTTCTGCTTGTGTGGGGTTAGTTTTTTTAGACACCAGATGATCAGTAGATAGCCAGCAGCAATTCTGAAGACAACTTGCCAAAACAACAGTCCACAAAAGGCAGTGCTTTTCTAAAAGTCCACAAACTGTCTTTAAAAATCAATTTTCCTCAGGTCACACAATTCTTCAGATCTAGCTATAAAAGCCTTCAAGTATGAGCTAGGACCTCTTCCTGGACGGGGCCATTACATTTGAAGGGAGAAAAAGGGAGAGAGAAGGCAGAGTCAGAACAGGGTGGGATGGGAGGGAGGGGCAGCACTGAAGCGGGCCTGGGCTTGAATGCTCCATTGAGGTTTGGTGTTTTGATGGAAAACTGTGGCAGAGCTGGGCCAACTGCAGCAGCAGTGGTAGCAAGAGAGGCCGGGACCAGACCAGACCATGGAGAGAGGGGAGGAGAGGAGGGAGGGAGGGACGAACAGCCCTAAGGGAGCAGGACTCTCTGACACACAGAGCCATTTCTGTGAAAGGGTCTCCCAAACAGGAGAGGAAGGAAAACAGTGAACAATGAGGAACAAGACCAACTCACGCAAGATTCAGGGGAAGCACTTCAGGTTACTCTCAGTTCCCCTGAGAATCAATCTGGCAGATAAAGACTGATTAGTGAAGTTTCCCCATTCAGAGTTGAGTTTTAGTCAGCTGAATAAAAATGTACTAATAGCCAACAGAAAATCAGCAACAGACTAAGATCATAATAACAGTAACCAGGCTTTATTCCTACCCCTGATGTACCTAAGTTATGGAACAAGGTAGGTGAACTTAGCTAGATAAACTAAGCTTTAGGAGACACACTGCTTTTCCCTCTCAGACAACGCTGCTGTTGTAACTTGTGCTAAACGGAGTTGCGCTTGCTGTAGTAATCTCACCAGCAGCAAGGCGACATAGCTCTCAGGTGTTGAGGCTGGGAGAGGAGGGGCCTATCTCAAACTGGGAGAGGATTGGGTGGTCTTGGGAGTTGCCCCCAGGCCGGAGAGATCAGGCCGGGGTGTGTTCCATTCCATGAGGTGAAATACTCACAACATAACCTTGCACACAGCCCACGACACATCCTTAGACAGGTTACATCAAAAAACCTATGTTAAGCACAAATCTGTGGTGATAGCACAATCTCTTCAGCAGGGCTTTATGCTGAGTCATGCCAGTGTCCTGCCAAGTAGCCTATGGAACTGACAATATTCCCTATTCAGCACCTCAGCCAGCCATTCATACCACCTCGTCCACAAAGGCTTGTGATTCTATCTCAATGGTGTAATGATACAGGCTCTTGAACAGCCTGACTCATGCCTACAGCCTGCCAAAGGGAGAGAACACACACACACACACACGGTGCTTGTTATCTAATCTATATACCTGAGTCACTCGCACACTGAGGCTGCACACATACACATACAGCCACAGCCACCATGACATCACTGCTTTCCACTCCCTGCCCCTGAGAAAGGAGTAGACTACACCCACACAGTGATACTTCAGTTTAAAAGCACCTTCTGTATTAAAGTCTGGTTTACTGGACACATTCACTCTCACTCACCGATGTTTCAGGACACTGATGTCACAACTTGTGACCATAGTTATGTGTGTGACTGTGTGTGTGACTGTGTGTATGGAGGGCGGTAGAGATAGAAAATTAAAGAGAGCATAAGTGAGTGTTAAGTTTATGTGAGAGATAAACACACAGAAAGAGAGAGACTGAGAGAGACAGACAGACAGACAGACAGACAGAGAGAGAGAGAGAGAGAGAGAGAGAGAGAGAATGAGAGAGGTGTGGTGTGTGTTAGAGAGACAGGAGCGATAGCTCCCTAGCTCTAGCTACAGCCTCAGGGGGAAAACGGTGCCCTTTCTGCCCCAATAAACCTCATCAGGATTCCTGACATGAGGGCCGGGGGATAGACATTTCTTCACGCTATGCTGTCTGCTGTCCTCCAACACTGGGAGGGGAAAGGAGGTGGTTCAACGCTCTATAGTGTGCACATTGTTGGCCACGAGTCCTGCCTCAAAACTTGACAACTCTGATCAATGAAGATATCTGACCTGAGTAAATCATTGTAACTGCACTATCTACTATCCACCAAAAACAGGGTTGTGGTTCAATGGTCACTAGTAGAAGCCTGACTTAAAGGAATAAACAGAGTTTTTTTGGGAGACTGGCCTGTTGATCAATTTAAACCTAGGTCAAACTAAGCAATTTCAACACTGATTCTAAGGCAGATTTGAATCAGGGCTAGTCTGGGTTGGGGGGTGGGGGGTGGGGGGTGGGGGGTGCACTCCGGCCCAGATTATCCTGTAGTGTGAACGGGCTCAAGACTGCCGACTCTGGCCGTTTGGCTTCACGCAATTTTTTCAAACATGTTTGATTTTGTCGGGCCGAGTCTGTTCAGGCTCCTGTAGTGTGAAGCAGTACAACACTCACCAAGACTGAAATCTGAGTGACACTGGCAACAGCCAATGGGGGTTTAGACACAGGGGAAACAAAAAGAGAATGAAGGAGAAAAGTAGGGACGTTTAACAAAAATGCCCACTCACATACGTAGTTTAGCCAGTATCAGCAAGATTCTCAACTCCAGTTACTCCACTCTTGATAACTTGCTATACAATATAATTTGGAGGAATAAATCTCATATAAAATAGTATAAAATGGTAGTCCTCATCAACATTATTCTTGTAATGATGTCACTTCAAAATACATTTGTAATGTAAATTTAAAACTGTAGCTTCTGAACCATGAAGCAAGAAACAATAGAACAGCTAGGCCTATTTTGTAATTGTATTTACAGTGAACTGTTCTGGACAAATGGGTAAACATTTTTGAATGACAGAATCGGGTGGTGTCTTTGTCCCCTCACATAGTGTGAAAAGATTTCCAACCAGATGGCAAACATTTAGTCTGAACTACCCTAGTCTGGCAAGACTTGAACAGTCTTGTGGTCTCACCCAAGCTTAACCCGTTATTGCTAGTACTAGTAGCCTATATGTTCTAGTGTTATCATGGAGCTCCAGAGTGAAGAATCTACCAGGGACACATGGATGATTTTAGAATCTATGCTCAAATAATTTGAAGGAAAAATCCACCCTAACACACTTTAATACTGTTAAAAACAGCTATGGGCGATGTACCTTGCATTCCTGGGTCCATTTCGTTGTGTGGTGGTGTATTTGTCGTATTCCACGAATAACTGGCCAAACGTAGACGATATGACATTGAGCTATTTCCAGTGCAGCTACAATGGAGTTTAATGGCAGAAAATTCAATGATCTAGAGCATTAATGATAAATGTCAGGTTTTGGTGTCAGTCCCTCAGAACTGAAGACTTCCACTTTCTACTTTCTAGACTCACCATTTTGCACTGCCACCAACGTTCAACAATCACACAGGGAGAAATCCAACGTAGAAGAGGAAGAGATACCAATTTCTCCTCCAACAGTAACCTCAATAGTCCATAATGCAGTGCAGCCGCAAGATATGTTGCGTTTTGAGTACGGGCCACGACGTTTTTTTTCTCAATTGGAAAATATCACTCTCTTCCCGCTAGTATCGCTGTTATTATTGCTCTCCCCATCATGTAAAGCAAACGGCTGGATGCAACAAGCCCAGGCAAGTTCACTGGAGGATGTCTCAAGGCATTCTGGGAAATGTAGGAAATCACTAACTAAAGCAGAAGTGCACGAGGCAGGATGAGGTAAAGTGGATACAACAAAAGGTAAATTACAACACTTCATCACAAAATAACCCCTAGAATGGATTAAACACCACAGATGTTTATCACAGATCTCAGATAGACATCACAGACAGAACAGTATAACAGTATCTGAGGGTGGAATTCTCCTTTAATGGGTAAATTGACCAACAGGCCAAACTCCCAAAAAAAGGTGTATTCATCCAAGACTAGCGTTAGGTGCTTACTTAGAAAATATCATATGCCACTAATTGGATATGTCTTAATGATCTCCATCAAGCAAAGAATATTGTCACTCCATGATTAGGTATCCTGCAATGATCTCAATTATCCATCAGTGGGCGTTGGAAGCAGACCTATAATGACTTTTAAGCTGATGTAAGATACTGTTATAGTAAAAGCATATTCCTCGCACAGCATTCTCTCCAAAGATTTAGGATGTTCTGTTAGCTTACTTTCCTCAGTTCACACAATTCACAAAGGTGAATGCAAAATGGTGAACTTAATCTACTGCTGACTTCATCACAAGGGGAAAATACTATTATTGTTATTTAGCATTAGGCCATTCTTGGGACTATCAGCATCACCACACCAAAGATTCTAAGAGCACTAGTCAAATCTTTAGATACCTGCACTTTCTCTTCCTTGCCTTCCCTTTTCCTCTCCCTGCTTCCTGCTCTCAAGCATAGTGATGTTACTGTTGAATTTATCTCTCACATTTAAAATACTGCATTGATTGTTATTTGTCAAAGCCATTTGAATTCGTACAGAAACCAGCCCCTCCCACTGAACTTCAAAGGCTGCTGACAGAATCTGTGTTCTGACACTGATCCTTGTCGAGAAAGAGTAGTGGTGTGCTAGCCTGTTCACTCCCCTGAATCAGCAGAGACAGGCAGTGTAAGATTAATCACAGTGCAGCAGCAGGTTGCTGGTCTCTCTCTACAGTACTGCCTGGCCTGGCACAGAGAGACCACATTCAATTAGAGCATCCCTAGTCTGAGACCCAGGGAAGGGGGGCCTAAGCAGGCCAGATAAATCACATCCAATCAGCCACTGCAGAGATGCTGCTTTTCAACTTCCCTCCATCTCTGTTCTACTATGTCAGACACAGAAGCAACAAACATACACGTGCACTCGCACACACAAATATTTTCACCCAATCAAATGCAGTATGAAATAAAAATAACTTATTGACTCTTGCAGCCTCCTCCTAAATCCTTCCTATAAAAAGAGAGAAAGCTAAGATAAACAGCCACCATCACTTCTCAAGGCTTCACAAAGCACAACAGTTAGCTTGAAGGCACTAGCCCAGTTCATGGCTAAAAACCCTAACATGGACATGTGAGGACATGACACTTTGGCAAGACAGCTCTCTTCCCTTGTCCTCTTTCTCTCCATTGTAGTGATCCTGTCTTTTGTGAAGTGAAAGTAATGTTTGGGCCCTGAAGCTCTCTTGGCAAATAGGGGAGGATTGTAGAGGGTGTCCACAAGCATCAGCATCACAGGGCTGGGTGACAGACTCCAACTCCTCCAGCACGTCAGCGCCCCGGCTAATGCCCAAACTCCACCCACTCCCCAACATCACTACCCCTGGGGCACTGCCCGTTTCTGAATCTCTCTCTCCTCCTCTCTCCCATCTCTCTCTCTTTTTCTATCTCACTGTCTATTTCTCTCCTCCTAGCTAGGCTTGACTTGACTAATCTAACCACAGAATTATAAATACCCTCAAAGAATGTAGAATGAGTAAAGGGTAAGACACAAAAATAACGAGGCTAAACTTTTCCACCTTTCCACTTTTCATTTGTATCAATGGTTAAAGGCAAATTAACATAACAGTAAATGCCCCTTTCCCTGAGACAAAATAAAGCCTTGGCAGTCTCTGGTGATGATGGGAAGATGTGACAATGATTACCGCAGAGAAGGAAGCACTGGTAACGATAAATGATGATTGCAATAGAGAGAATGTGTGAAGGAGAGTGACAGAGACAGACAGAGAAATTAAATGAGACCTAGTGAGAGTGAACATAGTATGGTAAGAGTTGTTGTGTGCCTGCCAAAGTGACATCCAGGTGTGAGCAGAGTCTTCCTAAGCTCCTCATTTACACTCCAGTGACAGTCTGATGACTTCTATTCAGCTCTGTAAGCCTCCAAGACAATTAAAGCATAGAGAAATCAGACTGACATTGGAGAGATGGAGAGTTTGTGGAAGGGTGGGAGGAATCAAAGGTAGGGGTTGTGGGGGAGGGATGGGGGTGGGGAAGGTGAGCAGAAGGAAAGATGAAAGATGCGGTGGAAGGTATGTGCATGTGTGTGTGTGGTTCTGCGGGAGAGAGAAAAATACACTCTGTAAGTAAGATAATCAGAAAACCAGAGGCAGAGACTCACAACCTGAAGAACAACCTATACATTAATAATCATCTGCAGTCTGCAGATCATGTAACAGAAGACTAACGCTGGGTGAAATCTAGGCTGACAAGAGACTTGTCATGACCTTAAACTGCTCTAACAAAGATTTTAATGGAAAAGCTAGGCCTACAGGCTACAATAACTAGGGTTACGGTATGGAAATTACTCCCAAGGATTTTGTCTCTCCTCTTAATTTCAACAGAAAAAGTGGATTCCTGGGTAGTCATGAAGCATCACTGCCCTTGGGGAATCACGGCCCTTTAACATAAGAAAGCCTATTAAGAATCTCTAGGCAAAGAACAATATGATAATCACAAAGACACTGCCCCAGAGTTCAATCTTATTCAGCAACTAGGCTACCTTAGCCTATTGCCATTAAGTGTAAAACTGGCTATGTGACAGATAGTAGGCTATGTTATAGCCTTTGATCCAACAGGCTTAACTCTTTTATGATTGTTCAATTAATTTCAGGATCCAGAATGACTTAAACGTTTTCCTACATCTTAGGGAAACAGACTATATAGGCTATATTTTGTCTTTTAACTTGTGGGAAATGTATGAATGCATCAATACTGGCATTTTCCACTGCATGTCAAGCTTGAGT
Organism: Centroberyx affinis; assembly: GCF_046629955.1. Classification (NCBI taxonomy): domain Eukaryota; kingdom Metazoa; phylum Chordata; class Actinopteri; order Beryciformes; family Berycidae; genus Centroberyx; species Centroberyx affinis. The sequence goes on along the minus strand of NW_027279178.1, from coordinate 52,961 downwards.
CCTTGCACCTCTGGATGCTCACTTCAATGCACAGTTCAGAACAGCTGACACAGCTTCCTCTGTGTCAGCACTGACTTGATAGAGTAGAAGCATACTGCATTATCACTGGATGATGGAGGGATTCCAAATATGGAAAAAGCACACAAGCACAGAGCTAGCTTTCAGACCTATTCCTGAAAAAAACATTTATCATTAAGAAACAAATTCCACTGCAGTAAGGAAAATATCAACTCCACTGCCATGTTATTATCATTACACTAGGCTACCAATTAGCCACAAACACAAATGAACACTTTTCCTCCAACAAGCTAACAAATGGAGGCATCCTCCAACCAGTCTGCGTGAGAATACCTGACCCACACTGGTGGACCTGAGGGGAACATACAGTGGACAGCGAGTTTGCTCCCACTGAAAGCTATTGTTTACCATTAGTGATGTCACCAGCACCACTTCCCGGGAGGGCCTCAGGGGGGTGGGAAAAACGTGGAGATCAGCAGAACTCTATGACAAAGAGCTAACAGCACACTAAACTGACCCACCGGCTGGCGGCCCAGCCCCATAGATGTTAGGTGCATAGCACGACCATAGCCAAGCCCGAGCAAAAACAAAAATGCACAACACACCACAGAGGGGGGGGGACGCAAGTAGAGGGAAACAGAGACAGACTTAGGGATAGATGAAAGACAGACACCACCAGTAATCAATAAGGTCATCAACATAAGGTCAATAAGGTCACTTAGGAAAACAACCTCAGAAATTGATGTAGTCTAAACAACAATCCAGATCACAGTCCGGCTCTCATTTTGCTGCAACAGAGTTAAACTTAAGAGCTAGTTGCTTGCATGGCCTACAGACTGCTGTCACACTGTTTTGCATTTTTTTGTTTTGCATTACTATAACAGCCTGCATGAGGCTCTACTGGAACACTAACAATGGCGGCTTTAATACATATAGCTAGTAAAACAAATGAGGCGAACAAACTCACTCTATGGGTGTTGGTGCTTGTACTCTTCTGATCAATGGGAAAATGAGTAACAACAACACTAATTTATGTAGCTTTGTTTTCAAGCTCCCAGATGTTGGGTTTTAGTAGTTGCCAAATAACGAACTGCAGCATGGGGCATCACATGTAGCAGCAAATGAGAAAATGACCTTTCACATGATGTTCTAAAACACACTTCATTCTCGTATAGCAACAGCAATCTAGCATCAGGTGTTTCATTACAGCAAGAATGGCTTTGTGATTTATTTGCATATCAACTGCAGTGTAAGATTCATTATATTGCTGGAGTCCTTTAAGAGTACTGACTTGTTCATTTTACTGATATGAAAGTCACCAGAGACACCGCGGTAGCTGCAACAGTAAAGTCAACCCTGTGCAGTGCTGTGGTAATGCTATACAAAAAAATAAACAGCACCACACAGTCTGTGCCAGCTACTGCTGCCATCATTGCATTGGGGGGAGGGGGGCGTGTAAAATGGGATAGCCTAGGCTTCATTTAAGTTTAAGCTTTAGCCTCTAATTCATGCCCTGGACATGAGGACATTTCATATTCCATCCCTGTGCAATAAGCTTCTTTTTGCTCTGAATCTAGCATCGACATTCCTCTGCATTGGCCTGCCCTGCTTGCAGGTATGTGGGATTCAGGTGGGAAGGCTTGACATAACATCACATCTCCACTTCTCTGTTACACTGCCAGAACACATCAAAATCAGAATAACAGCCTCTTTCTTCTCCAGGTACAACAAATGTACAGGAATTCATCCTGACTGTATTGGTGCAGAGAATATTGACAACTTGCATTGTAACACAATACATTATGAAAGCGGATACATTCCTCTCTACAGTGTAGCGTGTTACTCAGTCCATAGACAATTGTTTAACCCACTGGTCTAAACACTACTGTCCAGCATCATGTCTAAGTTGATGAGTAGATGGTAGATAAGGTGATTACTTGACAGAGTTTTAGGTTTGGGCCAAATCCAGAGATCGTTTTAATTGGTGTAGGTGGGATAAGGTTGGTTTTAAAGGCTTAGGGCTAATAGTGATGTTGAAAGGTGTACAAGGATCATAGATGACTGTTCCCTGGCACACAAACAGTGGCAGGCCTTCCTGCCACTTGGACAAGTAGTACTTTAGTGTCTGCAGAGAACTCCATTACCCATGCTGAGATCAGCAGAGTTTCCATTAAGATCTGATGGCCCTCCTTAGTAATTAGATTGTATGACACAGTTATTACCAGGAATATCACCACAAAGGAGTACTTTAGATGGACAACTTTAAAAAATAATTTCAACAGGCTAAGGGCTGTCTTTTAGGCCAATATCATCACAACTAAATCGATTAACTTTTATAAAACCTACATTGAGGACTGTGTGTGTGTGTGTGTTTGAACAGCAGGCTATGTATTAATAGAATAGAAAGGTCGTGATATACTGTACTGTACCTGTCAGTGAAACTGGACTGTGTGTCACTCATTGGGCTTCCGGATCTAGATTTGCAGCAAATTATATCCGATTAACATTTTCCAGAATGTGATGAGACGATTTCCCGGAGCGTCCTTCTCTGGCATTCGTCTTTAGTAGGCAGGGATTTTGAGGATGATGTTGAGAAGAAATAATTTATTGTGGAGGCTGGCGGGTTCTTGTTAAGCACGTCCAAACACTGGGATAATCAAAGAGACTAGCTGCACGCTATCTGTCAAACAGTAAATTGAATAGTAGCAAGGAATCTACAGTGCAGACCCTTAAAAATGAATCAGGGCCTCGGCCTTATTAGCTTTATAGTCAGCTGATATCCTACCCGGCTATCAACAATATTTTGGCAACAAGAAAAAATATTGCTCCAGTTGACACAAGTTGTCGTGCATGCATGAACTCCTTGTGCAAATCCTTTGATGTCAATAATTCACATCCCACTTTTTTTGCTGATATCAAATGTGTAACGTGAACTATTAGTATTCCAATACGTAAACGAAAAGGACACCTTGGCCCTGTGATACAGTCCGTTTGCCACACCACCCCTGCTTGGTTGAATGGCCTTGGTGCCTAAATGATCTTTGAAGATGTTGGAAATTCCTCCAGTCCCATTTGGTATTCCCTGCTCCCAGAAATGCCTGTCTGTGGCTGTGGGGACGAGTCTCCCGTGACCATGAGAATCGCTCAATACCGACAATGAGCCGAAACAACCCGTGTTACAAATTAGCCAAACAACTAGAGCTAATGTTATAGCAGTATAAAACGTTAGGTACAAAACAATATTGGTTAGATGCCCGATAAAAATCGCATTGGTTTTAGCAAATCCTTTCTCACGGCAAGCTGGCTGGCGTTGTATCTCGCCAGCTACCAGCTAACAAAACAGATGAGCTCTTTCAGCAAAAAACTTTGCTTCGTGTGCTCTTGTTTCGAGTGCAAACTAAGCAAACTCCCGTTCACAACAATGAGCTGGGCAACGACCGAAAAAATATATATATAACACCGCATGAATGTTGACCGGCATGTGAATTGTCTCCTTGTTATGTCCTTCAAAAAGTCAAGTGAAGATCCAGTGAAGTCGGTTAGCACAGCGCAGCGTTCCTTGACTCCATGTTTCCAGAATTCAGTCGTTTCTCGGCAGAATTCCCGTGGATGCAAAGCAGGCTAGCTATGTGGCTAGCTAACGGGACAGAAAGCAACAATCAGTCTTCCATAAACAACGACAAAAATAACCGCCGGAGCGCTGAAAACCGTTAACTAACACCGAACGCTATTTTTTTCCCGACGCAAGACGTTATTTGTACAAGAATATAACTTGCGGAAAGGTACCAAAAATCCCACTTTCTGCCGCTAGCAACGCCCTAGCCAGCTAGCTGTGAGGGTCCAACAGCGCTTCACTAACCACTTCCGCCGGGAGATGGGAAAACTCATTATGTTTTTACATAAGGTTTTTTTTCTGCTCCTACTGGGAAATATTGCTGCAAAACAACCCGTAAATAATAATAATAATAATGGCAGCGACGACCACAACAGCATCAACAATAACGAGAATAAGAATATTGGCCTGTGCCTGAATTTTATTGAAAATTTCAGTCTCCACAAAAAAGTTTGAAACCCACTGATCTGCTGTATGTCGTATGAGCACCCTAATGGTATTCAATAGTGAGTTTATAGTAGCTTACTTGTGTTATTATTATTATTATTTTTTTATCCCTACAGGGAATGTATATGAATGAATGTCCTATAGGATATTATATAGTTTATAGTTTGGCTGTGATAACAGTATAGTATCCTTCTAAAATGTACAGGCCTAGCTGTTTATAGCATTTATAGCAACAACGTGCCAGCCACTGCCTCTTCCATACAATCACTTTCATGGTTTGGGGGGATTTTTTTTTTTTAAAGTGGTAAAATAGTGGTGGTAAAAGTGGTAAAAATTTTGCTGCTGATTGTTACATGTCTGGGAAAATAGTCTTTATATATATTTATTAGAGGGTTTCCAGGAGTTGGGGACTTTGGATGAACCATGTATCCTTTAAGTGGTTGATTAACATGTATCATTATATCATGGCTTTCATGGCTGTCTGACTCTAGTCAAGTCTATGGTGGGTCTGGGATCATATGCTCATTATTTAGAGCCTGTGTGGGATCCCAGATGGTCTGGTCCTTTGTTTGTAACTCCTCTGTAGAGAAGACTTGAGAGACAGAGATACAGAAGGATACACACACACACACACACACACACACACACACACAGATGAGGAGGCGAGCTATAGGTCTACTAGGTCTACATACAATCAATATTATAATGAGTTAGATGTAATGATAGTGTCTTAAATGTTTATTACTGGGGAAAGACAGACAGATTGACCTGGGCTATGCTTGGTTCTTCTTTCACATGGGTCGTCAGACTAAAACTTGATATCATAAATATGGAGAAAATCATAAATATTCATTGATGAGTTTGCACTCAGGTATCATCGTCATGGAGACATGCACCTCTGCACCACAATCAGAACCACAACATTCCCAAGGCTCATAACTCCTACTGACTTTTCTCCCCTATCTACAATACATTGTTTAATGACTCACACTTCTTATATTTTCAGTTTGAGGTGTTACACTCAGGAACATTACAGGCCCTGAGCAAACAGCATTATCTATAGAAGGCCACTTATTCCCATATACTAATATTTATTATGCATGTGTCTTTGTGAGTTCACCAATTGAAGCAAGAAAATTTACCTATCATTATATCATAAATTACATAATTTTGTATTTGGTTGGTGGTGGGGGTCCACAAAGACACTTTTTTTTGCAGCATCACCATCATTCTGTCCAAATGCTACTTACCTTATAATAGACAGTGTGTTTGTGTATGTATGTGTGAGACAGTGGTGTGTGCAATTTCTTTTCCTATTTCTGTCTTTCACATGTGCACACATACACACACACACACACACACACACACACACACACACACACACACACACACACACACAGGCACACACACGAGCACAGAGTTCATACAGAGAACATACCAAGCTGTGTTTGTATGTAGGGAATCTAGATGAAAATTGTACTTAAATAATGAGAATATTGTTAGAACTTGTAGCAAGTGCTATTTTGCCATTACTATAAAGTACTTGAAAAGTTTCCTACGAGTATTTGATTTTTCTTAGTGAATACCCTACCCTTATGTTGCCCTGAAGGAATAATTATGTTTTAGCAAAAAACAACAAGAAGAGAGTAGAGGCTATATGATGACCTTTTACTTCATTATTTGTGTTGTGAATTGCAACCCCACTTCATTATTTAATTTTTTTGGCAGGTGACCCTATATAGCAGGTGAGAAAATGTGTATGCCCCCAACATCGAACACTTATGAAATTTGTCTTGCACTTTGCATTCATGCTAAATATCAGTGCAAATAGATTCATTACCCAAGGGATGCAAATTGTATAGGCAGGCTGGAGTCACTGCAGCCTTGAAGCCATTTAGGAATCACTGCAGTCATCTTTGTCTGATTAAGATAGATTTTATGACACTATTTTCAAATGAGAAAGTTGTAAAAGCCTTTTTATAACGTATCCCTCTTTTAGCATTGCCAAATGACTGTCTCCTCATTTCCTCACTTGATCACTCATACAAAACCGATATGACACCATCATGTGGATAGTTTAGGTAACAACAGGTCTCAATCCAATGCTGTATCTGTATAACGGTGGCATTTAATGCAAATGCTTCTTATGGTATCTAATGTTTGAGTTAGGATTTTTGTTATTTAAAATTAATTCAGAAGCATATAAACAACCCACTAGACTTGTATTTCACTTCATTCAGGGATAATAAAGTGTATAATCAAATCATAAAACAAAAAAATTGAAAAGGGTTCTTTATTACTCCTACACTTGTGTCGGGGGTTTCACGGTACAGCACAAGACAAAAAAAACCCCCAAAACAAACTAAAAACGATTAAAAGGAAAGTACATTCAGATCACTAAGGCACACACCAGTTAGCTTTTCCCCTTCATAGAGATAATGATGCTCACAGGATTCTTCACATCGGCACCAAATACATGGACCTCGTATGAGAGCATCAAATTGAATTTCAAACATATAGACATGTAAACAATGGAAATACAGGCATTTCTAGCATATTACTGCAGAAATTCACCTGCAGCAAAATAATATACAAGAAATAGCCAAAATAAAGGAAACACCGACAGCACAAAGAAGAATGCTGGTAGTTCCACACTGGTGTTTGATAACTTTCTTGGCAGGGAACCAATCTAATCACGGCCAAGAAGGCTAGGCAATATACTCAGTACACATAATAATTCTGAGAGATCATTTGCCTTCATCCCATGATGCATTTGTTTATTGGCAGAGGAAGTGTCTTCCAGGATGGCAATGCCTTTATAAACAAGGCATTCTGAAATGACCATCAAAAAGATGGAGGGCCCAGGTGATAACTCAAAATTATTACCTCACTAAAGACTGACCTTGCTTCCAGGAGATAACTGAACCACGACCATGCCAGGAAAAAAACAAAAATCACTCTGCAACAAAACAGTCTTTACGCTCGTGTTTGCTTAATTTTGGCCATGCACCGACATTCCAATAATGTGTTATGCAATAAAATATTTCCAAATGTTTGACTGATTTGTGTTAAAACTCAAAGCAACATGACATTTTCAGGGCTGAAGGCAAAGGTATAGCCTACGTAAAATGGCTTAATTATGTGCACGGCTTTTCCACAATAATGAGATTAGTTACATATAAGTACAATATAGGCTACAAATTCTGATACCACTTTCACTAAACATTTGAAACAGTTTACATTTACATTTCCACTTTCCATTAATCTCCAGTGCATTGCAAATATTAGTGTTACTGAAGTAGGTCTCTGTGACGAGAGGTCTCTCCTCTCTGCATCCCTTCACATGAGGGAATTAAAAGAAATGTGTTGGTAGGAGTCACAGGAGTGGTCTTTAGGGCAGACTCTGGGATAGGATTTCAGAAATGAGCAGGTGAAAGCTCTATATAGCTATTGATATTTAAAAAAAATGATCAAACATCCTGCTAAAATTCACCCCAAGTTTCTGGTATGACATCATATCCCTGAGTATACCTTGCACACCTTCACTCGCTCAAAATGTCCGGCACGACCGGTTCAAGCGCTGTGACACGACACACCTAACTTTTTAATGTGACTAAAAATGTTTCACAATGACTGAGGACATCAAAACTCTCAATTTCTTAATAGTGAGCTTCCTTTTGGATCAAGACCAGAACATCTGACTGGGCTACAGTTCACTGCAATTAGGTTTTGAAAGCAACATCTGCTCATGTGTTCATAGTAGATGCTTTTGGTCTTAATTTCTTTTAGCTAATTGTAGTTTTTAGACTATGTTATTACAACACATAGTTTTTTCTATAGTGTCCTCATAAAAAAGTTAGTTTTTCAAAATGCACAAGTGTTTGACCGTACAAACAGATGTCAAAGAATATTCCTCAATCATAAGAATATTTTGGCTCTGACACCTCCCTATGTTTATCTCAGTATAACATACAAAAAGTTGATTCCCTTCGTACTCGCGGGTCCAAAGTAAGGTACACAGACATAATGTGCATTAGTTTCCTTCAGAAAAGCAATACAGTGTAGAAAAAGAAATCTGCCCATCAGTCCATTTTCCCTTCATGACCGTTGACTGCTACTATCTCCTCCCTGTGCTGGTCTCTCCTCTGTCTGTTCCAGTTTTTGCTCTTCCTGATGGCAAATCGACCGATGTCCACCATGAACACCCAGGACAGAGCGTACATGGCCACTCCGCCACACTTGATAAAGAACCTGGGTCTGGGGGAGATCAGCTCACAGTACAACATTGTGCCTCCCACGAAGATCCGCATCAACACAAACAGCAGCACGAACAGGACGTCCACAGCGTCCCCCAGCAGTGTCGCGTAGTGTCCCGTCTGCCTGAGGAACCAGCGTGCCTGAAGGAGGGGGTTGGTGATTTCACTGCCAAAGAGCACGGCGCAGGACTCGATGCCAGACTCCCCCAGCCAGAGGGTCAGCAGGATTCCCAGGATGCTCATGGTGTGGTGGGCCAGCATAACGGGGCCCTCTGTGCGAAAGTACACGCACCAGCCCATATCGAAAATAAAGTAGCCTAGACTTAGCACCATGGCACTTATCTGCAGAGGGGTGTTCTTAGTGCCTGGAAAGCATAAATAGAAACATACGGTGTTAATATATTTTTGAAAATACAAGAAAATAGATAGCAATCAGTGTAATGAAACAAGTTATTACTGTTACAAGAGCATGACATTGTTAAGGAGAACTTTGTGCAGAACATTTTATTTATTTGAAAGGTGAGATTATTTGGTCACTGCTCAAGGGTTGAGACCTATTCCACTTTGTGACTCATTCCAATAGTCTGAATAGCAATAACAGTGACTGTTATCAGGCCATCAACCTGCTCACTAACAGCTGTTTCAAATAAGCCATCACTCTGCATTTTCAACAGCTTGCTAAGCAATGTTAATGAACTAACATTTACAACTGACTAAAGTAGGACTATATGTCTTTACTTTGTTTAAGCCTATATTTTAATCACGTATCTGTGATGTCTATTGTGGCTATTGTGACAATTTCACTGATTATCTCTATACAGTACAAGTAAATTTGATTATATTTTAAGAGACTTAGATCCACAATGGTAAGCATCCTACCTGGATGCGTGAAAGGCCAGGGTCCATCCACATAGCCTATGTATGCTGTGATACACACCGCTAGGATGCCATGTAACAGGGTGACCAGACGACAGTTCCATTCGTAACCCCGGGACCCATTAAGGTTACACAGGATAACGTAGAGAAAGACCCAAGCAGACAGGCACAGCAGCGCAGAAACCACAAGCAATGGCATCCTTTAGCTAAAGACAAAACAAACAAGCAAACTATTGATAGAGCCAACTTACGGTTTCCCTCTCTCGTCAACAACTACTCTGTCAGCAGTCAGCAAGTCAACTCTGACTGACATCAAAAGAGAAAGAGGAAAATAAAATAATATCAGTTACAGTAAGAAAAAAACTGAATTACCATCCAAAGACTTTCACTGTGAAATCCTTTGTATGTGAACAACAAGTAGCCTTTGCCTGAACTATAATAGCACTACAGTTGGCTGTGGGGTGAGGGGGACGTCTCTTCTGCTCTTGTGACGTTTGTACTAGGAGATGAGACCATACAGATGGACAGGCCTACACCCTCACTGGCAACAAGGAAATTTAATGCTTACAAACTTCAAGGAGTTTCAAAACTAGATCAGAGGTTATTGTGTCCTGGGCTACAGACAGTCCTCATAACAGACTGCACATTCCATGCAAGCCTCCTCAAACAGTGATCTAATAATAACAATAATGATAATAAACTTTATTTCTATAGCACTTCTCAAAGCAAAGTTAAAAAGTCATTTGGATTGTATAAAAAACTGTCATGTGCAGCAGAATTAACAGTGACACGGATACATGTCATGGATGTCAGGATCATGGATGTATTAATGAAGCTCTCACATTAGCTGGCTTTGGGGTAGATTTCCCAATAAATCCAGGCAAATCTTTTTAATAATCTTTTTGGTAATCTTTTTCCACATAGCAATGACGATGAGGAATAGGACGGATGAGTAAGATGGGCCTGTTTTAGGCTGTTTGAATGGGAGGATGATGGCGTGGTTCAGCAAGTTTTTTTTTTTTTTTAAATGCACAAAATTACATGAAGCACAAATCTTGTCTTAGTCTCGGCAAACCCATATGAGAAAGGATGGTAAAACTGTATATTGCAGCGTATATAGTAGTTACTCAATATTATTATTCTCTTGCTACACTAGTTGATATGTGTTTACAACGACAGCAGCTCATGTTGGCTGCCTGAGTTGGGCAGGACCCGAGCTGAGCCCCAAGTTAGGAGGATGCTCTTACATCAGGCTAACTACCCAGTTAGCAGGATCGGATAGCTAACCTAGCTAACTAGTTGCAAGCTAAAAAGGCTAACGAAACGCCTTCCTAACACACTCCAACACTGCACAGCATTTTCACAAATACAGTAAGAAACCATTACCTTGATGCTGAGCATGTGGCTATTTAAAATAACGGTGCCTCGAAGCTCTGGTTCGCTTATATCCTGAGTCTTTTGTGTCCTGTAAAGGCATGTTTCTGGGGGAACTGTCACAGGTTTGTTTGCTATTTGTTGTCCCTTTATCTGCGCTCCGCCGGTGGCAACAACAACCTCAGCATCCCTTAATTCCCCCTCCACCATTTACTCGGTATAGATGCGGGTATGGTCGCTAACATTTACTGACAAGGATGGTTCCCTATTTGTAATGTACTGAACTGTAGTGTACAGGTGATGGCCAGCTTGTTCGGTGTTTTACAAAAAGGCTGCCTGTTTCCTTGGCATCCTCCTGGATCTCTTCCGTTGTGGTGAAGGGTTGGATCGTCTTTTTGAAAAGCAGCGACACCTTGTGGTCAATAGCACGCATTACACATTTCTGTTGTATAATTGAGAAGGGGCAGCAAAGCAGCCTCCAGCAGGGGAACAAAATGGAAGTAGGTAATACTAGTAATACACTGGTTCATGTAGCAGTGTAAGTATAGCTGGTGGCTGCAGAGTGGTCTAGTGGTTAGAGACAGTCCTTCACCTGGATGATCTGGCTTTAAACCCTGGTGTCTGAAAGCATCTTCCCTGTTGAAGTGTCTTTAAGCAAGACATTGAATCCCTACCAGTTTCACTAGTGCTGACCTCTGACCTCCCTGGCAGAGGGCAGTGGAAAGATAATTTCCCCATGGGATGAACAAGGCATCACATAATCGTTATTATTATTATTAATGCAGTGCAAAGAAAGACTTTATTGAAACAATTCATGTAAAACACAACTCTTGAATGGTACATAAGCTAATTGCTTCATTTTCTCATTAGGGCAACTTTTTTTTTTTTTTTTTTTTTTTACAACATATTCAAAACTCTTTCATAGAAAAATATGTTTAACAACTTATTCTAGAATTACATATCAAAGTTATCAGTGGAAATGTTAAGGCACTTGATCACCGGAAAAGGCCACAAATCGAAATGTTTCACTCATTTGGTTCTTCAGTTAGGAGGACAGACCAACACACAACAAAATGAACATTGATATGGCAGTAAAGAGTGAAATGAAGAGGGAGGCAAGACAAAACAACTGTGGTTGGAAAAAAATAAAAATCATACTCAAACCATTGTTCTACATACAATTAGACAGACAAATGAAATTTGGTCCCACAAGTTCAAGAAGTGCTCCTTGAATTACACAATATAACTTATCAGGGATTTGTGATGCATGAATGATACACATTTACTTGTTGAAATGAACAGACACCAGAAACCAGAATTATGGCACAGGGATATATCACTGTTAGCAGGAAATACAAGAAACTGAAATATTGTATAACCAGAAGGTGGCAGTATAGATTATGAGAAAATAATATCCTGCAGTGTTAAGTGTATTCCAAAATGACAAAAACTACTGTAGAGCCTGCTTTTAGAAACTGAAACTTTACACCATTCTTTTGACAATATTTCCTTTGAGAATGCTGACTTTGGTTTACTTGACACTTTTAAAAAGAGCATGAGAATGTGAGCTATGGGCATGGGGGGGGGGAGGTGGGTGGTGGGAGGGTGAGGTGGAGCTAAAATTGTCCCACTCAAAGAAGATAATAAATCTGTTTAGTAACCCACACCCTCTTTACAACCACGAAAACCTGACAACAAAGTAGCATGACATATAGACGGGACTTCACACTATGTCCGAATCCAAAATGTTTTCTTACTTAAGCAAACTTCTTGTTAAACGAGGACAGGAGGCAGTGTGGATGCATGATTTAAGAGCTTGTGTGATGCGAAGACGAAAAGAAAACACAAAATCTCATGAGGTTATTTTCAACAAAAAAAAGGTACAAAAATAATCCTCCATAATTTCACTTTGCAACCAAAATAAATAAAGCCAGCATCAGAGAGACATTTTCCTTGTGAGCCAACTTGCACTGTTACAAACAGGACTTCAGCTGGCTGAAGCCGTTTCTCACCACGCCACGTTTTTACACTGACAGATCGATCCGCCATCCAAATTTTCCTTCACCAGGATGGGGATTCTGTTCCTACGGCTCCTTTGATGAGAACGGGACTCTGCTGTTCCGCTGCTGGTGTCCAACTGGCCAGAAAAGTAGAAGAGAATGCACTGTCCAGCTTTGTGCATAAAGTTTGTATGAGAGGTTGTTGTTGTTTTTGACATTTTTCTGCTCCAATATTCTCTCCCAAAAAAAAGGCACAAAAGTAACGGCTTCAAAATTGAAATTACGTAATTTTTCCCTATGAGTTTTAAAGTCAGTGGGTCCTCTTAGACTGTACATACGTACTGCAGCTCTGCTTCCATAAAGGTTTTGGTCTCATTTAGAACCTGAATTGTTTTCTATTTCAGCCTCTGGGATCTCACCGCTCCCCACCTGAGACAGCTTCACTATACATCTTATAAACAGAGATCCGGTGTCACCGTAATCATCTCTGAATAGGAGGGTGGAGAGGCATTGGCTTGGCTGGGGAAAACTGATTTCTCGCCATTTGTTTTATTTTTTACAATCCAGAAAAAAAATGCTAGGTCTCCTCGTCCCATAGACAGAGCTGTTTTTGAGGAACGTAGTAGGAGAACTGGTAGCCCTTGCTGCAGCTCTTTATGCCGCACTTGTAGGGGGTGCCTTTGCCCGTGCTGTCCCGGCTGCGGCAGTACTTTAGCAGGCAAGGGTACCACTCCAGACGCAGGCTGTATACGCAGAGGCACGGCTGCCACAGGTCCTTAGTGGAGCGGCAGGCCTGAAAGCTGGGAACCTCTGCTGTCTGAGGCAGGATCTCAAATATAGAGCCGTCCACTCCTGGAACAGAGGCAGGAAGGGAGAGTAAACACCAGCGCTTGTGGTAATAAAAACAAAAGGTAAGCAATATCTAGAGATGTGCAAATCATACTGAAAATGATTCTCTTTCTGATTTCACTCAATTAAATACTGTATTTAACTGGAGAGAGGGCAAACAAAGTGGCTAGGAGGGGAGATTGCGCAGTAAAAAGGGGACTTTGTTATGCAAAGGAGATGCTACTGTGATTCCCTCCAAAGATAATGGTGCAGAGTGCTTGGTGAACCATGACCATCAACATTGTTTCCTTTATAACAGTGCTGTCATTGTACAATACTGCTGTCATACAGATTCTCCTCACCCTGGATAATTTGGACTTCATTGCTAAATAGCCCATACAAACAACTGCTTACTGGAAATAAAATCTTCTTTTTTTGTGTTCTCAATTTACGGTAATGTGAGCATAGTATAAACATGTGACAGACTCTTAGGGGAATAGGCTAAAATGCACCTTAACAGCAGTCTACATTGTTTCAAAGATGGAAAGTGGTTTTTAAAAAGTGGAAAAAAGTGGAAAAGTGGAACATTTGGAAAGTATGTGCATGTAAAGAGACAAGGGGGAGGGGGGAAAAATACCAGGCAGATAGCATAAAGACCACAGTAATAGAGTCTAATCTTATCAGCAAAAGCGGTGGAGATAACACTTGAAGTCGCGTCTCTAAACTAAAGTGGAAAGAGCTGTTGAGGAGATACACACAGGGAAGAGACAGAGTGTTAGGGAGATAAAGAGGGGAAGCAGATATAGAGTAAAGAGACGGCAGGGGGTGGGGTGACAGAGGGAGAGAGAGAGAGGGAGAGAGAGAACTCAGACAGTATCATCATCAAAATGTGGAAAGCAGTGAAAGAGACACCATTATTTGCTCAAACCCCCACCATAAGTAACGTTAGTGACAGTGGTGGAGAAAGCTACAGTGCGATGACCCCTGACCTTTGTCCAGCCAGTGTTTGACGTCGGCCTCCCTGGTGTAGATGGCCTCGCGGGCCTCGCTGCACATGTTGTGGATGTGGGAGCTGAGCTGCCAGGCCCGACTCAGGTTGACCGCCACGCTCATGGTCAGCTGCTCCAGGCCTCTGCGCTCCTCTGCCAGGCGGATGGCCTGAGGATTTTTCTGAGCAGACAACAATATGATCAGTGTTCACACTCATATGTTCACATGTCCTGTGGAGCAGGAGCATTCCCAATAATGCATCATTTATTCAGACAGTGGCTATAACAAGGGTGGAAGTAACTAATTACAGTTACCCCAGTTACTGTAATTGAGTAGCTTTTTAATGTACTTGTACTTTTTTGAGTATTTTTTAAATTCAGTAGTTTTACTTTTACTTAAGCACGTTTTTGCTGAAGTATTGTACTACATTTTAAGTAACATCCATTCCAGAGAACACATTTTGTAGCCTTTCCATAAGAATCAGAAAGTCAATCATGAAGCCATTCACAGTGAACGGTCAGTCAGCAAAGAAGAGAAGAGTAATCTGGCTTTTTTGTTTGTGCACTTTATTTAGTAATTTCTCATTTTTCTAGTGAAAATAATCTAGTTTGAACTCTGTCCTCTCATCCGTTTAGAATTGCACAGAAAAGATCACATGTAACAATGTTCTCTTGTCTAAAAAGTAACTCAGTAACTTTTACTCTGAGTATATTTTAATTTTACTTCAGCAGGTTTTTCAACCGGTAATTTTACTTCTACTTAAGTAAAATGTCAGCAAGATAACAGTACTTCTACTTCCACCCCTTCCTATAACAATGTCCGCTTGCTACCTGTACCTCACTAGCTATCTTAAATATCGCATCCCAATCCCAACAATAACAGTCTCCTCCAGGTAGTCAACAATGTAAATCTTTCTCCTATTCCTGAACCCCATCCTGTTAATATACCCTCCTTCTCTTAACATCTTGGGGGTGCAGAAACACAGGGCAGTGCGCTCCAAACAAGAACGCTAACATCAACACTCCTATTAAGTCAAATCAGTGAACATGTCCTCTCGTGCTCGCTCTGTGATTTGGAGTATATTCAGCTGTCACTCTATTTAGCATACACGCCCTGTTATATGCATAATACAAGACATAAATGCTGCCTTCTCAGCTCCCATTCCATCCCGTCATTGTTGCTTACCTGTCTGAGTCGGGCCATGGACTCACTGGGGATGATCTCATTGTGGCTGAGGCGGGAGATGAAGCACAGGGCCTGGTACTGGTTCTGCCCTCTCTCCAGCTCCCCCAGGATCAGAGCTCGGAAGATCTTCACATCCTGCAACGCACAGACACAGCAATGGCTGAATGGATAAACAGTTGATTCCAAGAAGGCATTGAAGTGGTGCATAAGACAGGATTATATTAACTTACTGTTTATTTGTACAGGCTCAAAACAGATTATAACAAATATTCTTTCCGTGTGTGTACTTAACATAGCACTTTTCCAGACGCTCACAGTAATCTAATATGTGGAGTTTATAGATGTTCAAACAACTGTCCACTAAAAGCCAAGAGGGGTTTATGTTCACTGCACCAATAGTGCTTCATCTGACAGTTTGTTGATCATTTTAATTGTCTGTAGGCCTGCGCAGTGTTGCTCCATTCCAGCCCTGCTTATTTGTGCTGTCAAATTAGGGCTTTGGGACTTTCTCTTCACATAATTATCACAGTGTTTCTCACATGCCATCACAAGTCAGAACGATTTCACACTGTTATACGTCGAACCGTGGAAGTAGAAAAATTAAGATGGTGGAGAATTCACCAAAAAACTTGTTGCTGTTGGCAAGCGTGTGAGAGATCTGGCGCCAGCCCCAAGGCCATAAAGAGTTCTGTGAGAGGGCATGCAAAGCATGATGGGAAGCTCCAGCAGCGGGGAGAGCGGAGCAACAGACCTGTCTTCCTATTCATCTGACCCCCCCCCCCACCATGACACCCTCTTGGCTTCACCCCCAAGACACACACAGTCCCAAACACCCCTCCTCCGCTTTTCACACACCCGTCCGAAGCAGACAGGCTGCAGAGGAGTAGCAGCTTCGAGGCTTTCACTCCGCGGGCAGGAGGAGCTCTGGGACGACTCAGATAAACAGGCCAGAGAGAAGCCTTTGTTGTCTCCTTAAGCTCTTTGGTCCCACTTCCTGTATGCAGAACTGTACACACTGGCAAGAAAGCAATGCAACCTGCCTCAGAGGTGTTTACGCTCTCCTGTTGTTTATAGACTACTTTGCATGACCGCTGGCTTCTCATTCTGAGAACTGCTTTTGTCTGTGCAAAGAACTACTGGCAGGCGTACAGGACAAGCAAGGGTATTACACAAGACAATCATGCGATACTATTTGACCGTTGGAAAGCAAATTACTGAGCAAATATTGATTTATGGGCTTGATGTGATATTAGCCTCAGAGATTTCACACACACATCTCTGTAAGCGGCTTAAAGCGGCATGAAAACACAAGGACAAAGACAGAAAGGAAAACACATAGACCAAAGTATCCACCTCAGCGACTGATCTTCTTATACTGTGATAATAACCCGGCACTCTAGGTTCTGGGAAAGAACAAAGTCCAAATGATTAAAGAGTATGTCAAGAGGAAGCATGAATATATCACAGTGAACAGTGACAGACCACAGGAGACGCAGGGGAGAGGGAGGGAGGACAACGCCGATAGAGAGACGAGCAAATAAGAGTGTCATTTCCCCTCAAGAGCAGGGAGACACCGAGGCCGTGACTTCAGGACCTCCCAGACTGCAGACACATGGCGCTAGGCTGGGACACTGTGTGTGTGTGTGTGTGTGTGTGTGTGCACATGTGTGTGCATGTGTGTGCATGTGTGTATGTATGTGTGTGAGGGGGCAGAGAAAGAAAAAGAAGGGGGAGGGCATTCCTGTCAGCCACATGGATTGCCCCAGGGCTCTCTGGGTAATTACAGAGGAGCTCCACCAACTCTGCTTCTCTGGAACCTACTCAATACTATACTGTAGACACCAATATCTCCTCCTACGCTTGTGTGTGTGTGTGTGTGTGTGTGTGTGTGTGTGTGTGTGTGTGTGTGTTTGTGTGTGTGTGTGTGTGTGTGTGTGTGCACCAGGCATGTGGTGAATGCATGTGTCCTGATTAATGATTCTCCAAGTCCGCTGGTCTGCTCTTGGATATAGGCCAGGAGGGCAAGGGGAGGGCACCAAGACCTGTTGCGCCAACAACATTTCCTGATGTAACTTCGCAGCACACTGACATCATCACACACACACACACACACACACACACACACACACACACACACACACACACAGGTAACAGCGAATACACAACACATTTCTGTCCGCAAACAATGGATCTCAAGCCAACAATTAATGGAAATGAAGGTTAACCGAGGCCTTAAAATGGCAATAACCAACCCATGTTGATGTCTTAGTGGTTTAGGTGCTGCTGAGATAATAATCGGTGTGGCTTGTAAAAGCAAATAGGGTAATAACAATGACATCATCTGCGCTGTAAATACCCAGACAGAACCAGTAGGATTCAACTGTGTTTGTTTGGACAAGACTAGACTCACTTCTGCCTGCCTCAAACCAGCACTGTGCTCACTCACTCACACTCGGCTGGCACATACACACGAGGATCCGCACTGAAGCGTGTGTGCAGGCAGACACACACACACACACACACACACACACACACAAACTGTACAAGCAATATGCAAGATAAAAGAAAATATAGCAAAAGAGTGAAATGTGCAGTGGCAAGACATTAATGATTAAAGAAAGTTCTACACCTGCTCAGATGATGACAGGTAGTAACCAAACATCAAGGGAGAGAGAGTTCTGAACTTGACTGATCAAACAACAGCTCTTGCTTTTAAAATCCGCCAAGTGGGTTGGTAGCGTTTTTTAAAAATCAGAGCGTTATGCAAACCGCTGATGGTGGAAGATACTGGAATGATGACTTTCACGGAAGATCAGAAGAATATGCTTGAGGCTGGTGCCAAACTCAGGTCACCAGTGTGTTTGTGTGTGTGTGCATGTGCGTGTGTGTGTGTGTGTTGGGGAGGGGTTCCTGTTGTGGCAGAACCTGCTTCCTCTGTGCTATGGGTATAAATACAGATCCTGTAAATGGCTGCCCAAATACCGCACATTATCAATCAGTGGACAAAGATAACCCCGGGTGACACATAGAGTGAGAAAACACACCCTAATTCAGCTTTAGAATGTCATAGAACAAATTCCCTGAAATGGCATTAAAACTGAAGAGCAAGGTCAGTGAAATTCACGACTTCCTGAAGAACTGAAGCCTATATCAGGAGAATGAGTCAGCCGCTAAAAGCACATTTCCACATAAGAACATAAAATTAAAGGTTTGCAGACCAACATTTAGGGAAAATCACCAGGTAGTTCGTTGCGTGGACGTTAAGAATTAAAAGAGTGACATTTTCTCATCTTGAAAAAGACGGATAATACCATAATCAAAGACAGTGGAGCCTTGAGTTTTCCCCGCCACAGTTGTGTAAATGTCAGCACAGCTATAAATAATCCACACAAGTACAGATTCCTCAGCTTTGCTCCTTGACACCAGGGACTAAGTCCATTTTGGAGACAAACTACCACTGGCCAACAGCCAAACACAAGTGTGTATTCATGCAACCTGACTAGTGGGTCATACTAAGACCTGTTAAACAGGAGAGGGGCTGGGGGTCCGTTTTATTGGTGGTTACCTTTGGTGGGCCAGATTATTTAAGAGGTGCACAAAAGCCTATTCAGACACTCAAAGGGTGCCATTTACAGTGAACATTCTCCGTCACTGTAGCTGTAACCAGGCCGGCCAAATGCGTTCTGTTCATAGAGCATATAACTGGTTTACTGGCTGTGAAAATGAGCGTTGTGTGAAGTCATAACATTGAGCCCCTATTGAAAGGAAAGCAGGTTGTTTTCTATGAGGGTCTCTGTGGTTAAGAGTGGTTCAGCTGTCAGAGTGAAATGACTGTTGCCAGACATTTAAGTCTCACTTTGGATGCCATGCTAACTGTGCCAGCTCACGCCTGCATGCACGGATGGACACATGCACACACACATACACATGCACACACTCACATACACACACACACACACACACACAAAGAGTGCGCCAGTGGCTGTTCCCCAGGGCAGGAGGTTCTTCCTGTTTTCCAATCCCCTCTAAGACCCTGTCTGTTGATAAGGCTGATGGCTGACTGGGGAGGCTCGTTGGTCAGCCACGCTCTGATGAGTCATTTGGGATCACTGTGGGTCCATGTGTGCGTGTTTGAGTGTGTCTGACAGAAATTATCTTTGTAATCAAGTGTTCAGAGCTGAAACCAACAAGTCCTTTCAATTATTAAACAACAACAATTTCTCTATTAGGATCCTTATAAAAATGAACCCGCTGAGTTTACATACATTTACAGACTGAAAAGGCTTTGCATTGTTCAAATATAAAAGCACACAGCTTCAGCATCATACCAGTTGATTCCTTTGACTTCTATTTGTAGACGAATCAGCGATGAAATCTGAAGTTTTAAGATCTCTCCCCCTGCCTAAATGTCTCCGATCCCCCTTTAAAAACAACATGAGGATTTACCATGCGTTCGGAGACGGGGAGGATATTTGTCTTGGTGTGTGAGGGGGAGCCCAGTCAAAAGGCACAGGTGTAGCCAGGGATTAAAGATCAGGTTTGGAGACAGAGGGAGAGAGGGTGACACAGACAGACGCAGACAAAAGGAGCGGGAGAAAAGCTGCCGTGCTGAGAAATGCTTGAGTTGAGGCTAATTACAGAGGCTCTAAAGGCAGGAATGTGGAGTCACATTTGGGGGCTGGTCACACCTGGCTGTCCAAAGTAGCGAGCCAATTAGTAAACAGTGGCAGTGAATGGACAATGCAAACACTGGAGGCCACTGAAAGAAAGGTGTTCCCCTTGGCTGTTCTCTCAACAACAATGGAGGGCAACTAACTAACTAAACGGCTAGAGGATTTGAGCGTTAACATGCTAAAAAATAGAAAAAAGTATTACACATGAACTCAGCTATACAGCCATAAAAAATATAAAGCAACAACCACTAATTTAATCTTTAAAGACTTGACACACCTGTGCAAAATATGTGCAGGCCACAAAGAGGGATCTATTCGCTTGCACAGAATCTGCACGCAATTATCCAGACACCCAAACTGTTTTTGGAGACTTTGCATTCAGGAAATGAGAGGGAGAAAAACAGTGAGTGCTAACAGGGAAGGAAATGAGGCAGATAGATAAGGCATAAACAACAGTGATGGCTGCAGTCCCATTCAGCCTCCAACCTTTGTGCCTCAGTTTTCATATCCTGTTGCCGAGGACACGCAAACAGCTAATTACACACAATATTAACGGCCAAGGCCAAAAACAATGGTATTATTTCCATTATATCATTATTAATCTTTCTTATGCAAAGGCCTAGATTAAAGTTGTCTTTATCAAAGCCTTGTATGCAAATAGTCTTAAACCGCCTGAATTCAAAACACCCAAATTGAATTTTTGGAATTGTCATCAGTAAAGGTTTGGTTGTGATCAGACACATGGTATTTGTTTGGTGTTTCTTTTGGTGCTTTCTTTGTGTGGGTAATAGTTTAGAAGTACTGACAAGTGCCAGATTATCTTCTGGGTAAAAGAAAAGGATAAATTGGAATTACAGAATACAACTGCTTTTCCTGTCGAGCATATGCTTTTTTAACAGCCTATTTTGTCAATTTTACTGGCCTTCTTTTATAAAGTGGAAAATCATGTAGCCTCATGTTAGTTTCTACAATATTTCTGAGAACAGCAGATGTTAGTTCCATCCATCCTTCCCCCTTTTCCCAGAATTGAATCAACAGAAGTAACACTTGAAAGGTGACAAGAAGAACAGTCTCCATGGCAAGAACAAAAAGGGCAATGCAATACTATCTCAGGTACAGACCGTCTTACATTTAGCACTAAAACTGACTGAACTATCATGAGGGTCACACAGAGAGGTCAAGTAAGGTTTGACTTGGACGAACCCAGTTGACCTAGCCAACAAGATAAAGACAAAACTGTTTCACTGACAAAAGGACATTTCAGGACACTGTGTAGCGAACAGAAGCTTTGGCAGCGCTTACTCCTTTGTTAACTTTCTCTGTTAGCTGCAATCTTAAAACCCCTGAAGTGGTTACAAATGATCACAGCTATGCACAGCACAAGCCACAACCATTGTCTCCTCTTCAATCAAAGCCTGTTAACTGCAGCACTGTGGAGCCAAGCCTCCCAAATCATTTGATTGTAGGAAAAAAATCTAAAAAAGGTGGACGTCTGCTGTCTGCTCTGGCCTCCCTCCTTGCCTGGGAGTGACTGTGGGAATGGGAAGCCTTTTCTTTATCAGCAGCATTGAGAAGCCAACATCTGGCCTGCTGGTGGGAGCAGGATAAAGGATAAAGACATCAACGGGGGCCGAGGGGCCATGGGAGGCCAAAGAGGGGCCACGACGAGGCCATAGAAGATGCTAGTCCGAGTCAGCAGGGAACAAAAGGTGGCTATAGGAGAGAAAGGCTTCTTAGAGTATGAGTTCATCTTCAGAAAAGGTCCACCTGCTACACACATCGCATACATTTCTGCTACAATGAACAATGTAGAAAGATGGATGCAGAAACAGAGGCAACATAATATAACCAACAGCTTTTCTTAAAAAATAAATATCATCTTAAATCATTTCAGGTATAAAATACAGAATTCCAGTGCATGCTTCTTAATTGTGCATAAATGCAATGCCCTTTCAACAGGTATTTCACAGGACCCGCATTTATTAAAATAAACAAGTCAGAGAGATTAAATCACTTTTTCAGGGGAGCCAAGGCAGAGTAGTGCAATTCCTGTGCATAACATGTCCTGTTTTATTATGCAATAACCTTGCTATCTGTGGAGCTTATCTCTCCCACATGGAGATGAGCCATAGCATGGAGAGGGAAACTGAGTAGGAGGGGAGGTCTTCTAAGGTACTGCTTAAACCACTTAAATAACAATAGCCTGGATATCTCTGAGCACTTGTTGGGGATGTGATACTTATTCAAATGACACTGAGGTTCATTTGAAGTTGAAGTTCATTTTCACTCAACCTGGAATGGCTGAGTTCAGTGACCGTTATTGACTTGCAGATGACTCACAGTGACCTTACACAACAGTGGAGGGGAGGCCTGAGGTGCCCCTCTGTTCTAGCGTGTCTTCAGCGGCACCTGAAACCACAACATTTCCCGGAATAGGTGACACTCACCTGTAAAAAAGACCTTACAAGTTTGTGCAAGTGACAAAGTGGTATGATGTTTCAGGGTTGGGTGGGAGGCAAGGTGTGGCAGCGGAATAGAAAAAAGTCAAGCATAAAAAGCATGGTGACTGCACTGCACTGACTTGAAACAGATGTACCTACAAGCAGGGAAAAAACAAGTCAGAGCTGCTTCTCGTGACAAACACTGCCATTTCCCGCGAATTAAAACGAACATAATGGATCGCCAGCAGGCCGCCCACGCACCGCACCAATTTGCCTGATAGTTAATAAAGGGCACAGCTAAAGCGTCCACGTTCTTGCTCAAGTTTTAGGCCATTTGCCCAATTTCCCTGGGGGACATGTGAAGGCTGTGAGAGAATTAGGGATGGGCATCTGCCAAAATGGGTCACAGATACTGTATATCCCAAAGGGAGGGCACACAGAAAGGCCAACTAACCCCCCCCCACCCACACACACACACCTCTCACTCTGCTTTTTACATAGCGCTCACATGTGGGTGTGCGTGAACAATCTCCAATTCATTTTCAGAGCAAGTTTAACTGTTGGGTGTATTCATAAAGCCTCCTACCTTTGAAGAGAATCAGGATATGCAGCAGAGTGAATTGACCTGCGGGCAAAACAGGCCCCGGCTGAAACACAACCCTGTTTATAAGGCTGACTTGAAAAGATAATTAATAAAGTGACTAACGTGCCCATTCACACCATTGTGCCATTGTTTACAGCAAAAGCCCCACTTATTTAACATGATAGTGTGAGATTGAGTGTCAAGTGGCTTCCCAACATCTGTTGCTCACTTGAACCAACAGCTCAGTGTGGAGTGGATCAGGGAGCACCAATCACTAAGGTCTCATCTCCTTTAAAAAAAGGTTAAAAAGTTAACACCATACCTATAAGATTGCCTTGTCAACGTATTATGATCTGTGTCTTATGCTTTTCTCTGTTTGTCCTATATCATTTTGTTCTACAGCTCACTGTTGATCAGTTGAGATCTAGTTAGGATCATTCTCTGTAAAGTCCTCTGAGACATGCTTGTGATAAAGGGCTAAATAAACAAACTTAAACGTATTATGATAGAGCCAAGGCACATGGAACCATAAATGTACTAAGATTTTGCCTCACTGCGTCTCAGAGATGAAACCTGCTTCAAGTGTTAACTCAACTGGGACGCCAGTGAAGTCACTCGCATTCCTGCATTGATCAAACCCACTAGTCTGGGGTCTGAATGTATGCTGCTAGGCACAAACAAAAGTTCATACATCTGGAAAGACCCAATACATCCATTTCTTAAAACCTCTAAAAAATATGTGAGACATTTCCCTTTGATTAATCTCCAAGACATGGTTTATGTTCTGTTCAAGGTCTTAGACTGCGTGTGACCGCAAACTGCTACAGTGTTTTTGATGAGGGAGGAAAAGCAGAAGTACACGGGAGTAACAGATACATTCATCTGTCCATTCAAGGCACAGTTGTGTTCAGATTTGTCTAGTTTTGCACAATTGTACTTGGACATTGAGCAGGTTGTCAGAATATTACTGAATTAAGCTCAATGTACAGTTCAATTGCAGGAGTAGATTCAGCTGTTAACACTCGACCGTGATACAGGATATGGACAAAATGATGAAATCACTAAAATAAAGTGCTCCTGACAGTGAAGGCTCTGGTTGTTCAGCACCTGTGGGTGGTGCATTTATTTTTGGCAGAATTTGGGTTTACTCAGTCCTTAGAATGTTAAGCAAATTCAAATCAGTACTGCAGAATAATTTTGAATGATCAGCTTCACTGCATTATGGATTTCTTTCCTGATGCGTCTTCCAAAATGATAATGTTACAGTTGCTCGGTTGTTTGAGCTTCATAGACAACATGTTGTTAATATGCTGAGGTTTTCTCAACAACCACATATGATCGTAATAAATATTTATGGGAATGTGAGACTTCATCTGAGGCAGCGTTTTCCACCGCCAGTATACAAGATTGAGGCCCCAAATTATTCAGAATTATCTCTGTTATGATTAGTAACATTGCCTAATGGGAGATGAGTCAAGCAAAACATTTACATTGATATGCATGTATTCTTTTCAGATGACTGATATGCAATGCAATGGTTGTAGCCTACTGTGAATACGTGATATACTTGCTTATGTGTGTGTTAATGTGTTGTCTAATGCAGTGTGCAATGGAATGGAATGACAGCAACTTTTTTTTATGGTCCAAGACAAATTTCTCTACGGAGAGACAAATAAATCTAAATCTAAATCTAAAACCATGACAGAAAATTAACCTGTGCTGCTACAGACCCAGTATCAGTAGGGGAGATCTTTATGCTGCTTGTGCATTATTTTGTTCAAACCCTGTCGATTCCAGGATCCTCACAGCAAGCCCACAGTACCAAACAGTTTCACTCACCAGTTCCAAAGAGGTGTAATGTGTAAGCTAAAGCGTATCATCTTTTCCATATGTCCACATGCCTTTAGCGCAAACGCAACCCTCTTGAAATCACAGTATGACTCATTCTCACAGTGATCCATTGCCTGGACAAGGTTGACTAAACTTCCTTCTCACATCCCCAGCCAGCTCATCACTCTGGCAATGTTTAATGACTAGAACATTAACTATCTGCTAAGTAACGGCACAAGCATGTGACCCATTTCCCATCGCATCTTGGCCTTGTATTAAGAGCAGCTGAAAGTGAAACTGCTGCTCTCTGATCGTTTATGAAAGATTCGTTGTTGAAATGAAACTATCACAGCCATTGCCAAAGTCAGAAGTGATTACAGACAAACTCTCTGTAAAGAGTGACTTGGCATTTCGATATTTAAACTTCGACTTACGTCAATGTTTAAATCATGGACCTGAAAACTGAATGACTCAAACATGTAATTCCTTGCAAAAAAAGAAACTCAGATGTGTTATTATTATTCTTGGTGGAAGTTATACCATGAAATACTACTTTGACCAATCCAGTTATATTCAGTCTGTGACTACTTCAGAGAATAAATGGAATAATGCTTCCAACCAGAACTTTAGCCTGTTCAATACCTATCCACCTTTGGCTGTAAGGTTCATTATAAGTTATAACCCTCCTTTGTTTGACATCCCTGTTTAAACACTCTTCTTCCCACATGTGTTCATCTGGACTGTAAATTCTCTATGGCAGCTGGAAGTGACAGTGCATCCAACTTTCCATAAATCTTGGAGATACTGCAACGAGGGCCGGATGAAAACCACATGGAGGAGGAATGAGGAGAGAGCAGGAAGTGAGAAAGAGAGAGAGAGAGAGAAAGAAAAAGAAAGAAAGTAAGAGACAGAATGAGAGAGAAGGAGGGAGAGAGCGAGGGAGAGTGACCTACAACTGGAAGAGATAAATCAGCCAGCGGAAAAGTTAAGTGATCTAAGAGGTTCTATTGGCTTTATTCAAATAAACCGAACCATATGTGTGTGTGTGTGTGTACACGCACTTGTGCACGCACGGGAGAGACGGCAACATGAGGCGCCTACATAACCAAGTGTCGGCTCCCTGCTCGCAGATCAGTGTATGTCTCTTTATCTTGGTGTGTCACCAGTGATTGGGGGTGACGGCCTCCTCTCTTTCAACTCTAAATTAGCTGTTTTGGTTAGTGAACCAGACGTCCAGATCAAAAAAGGTCAGACATGCCCACTTAATCCTGGTAAATCTCCCTCTTCACATCTCGCCAGCCTGTCAGCTTCCGTGTGACAGCAACCATCACAGACACATGCCATTGCTCTGTGAGTCTCATAGAGTCCCCCGAACACTCAGCAGTTGTAGCCTCCCGTCCAGAGACTGGCATTCACGTGTCTTTCGAGTAGTTATTGTCAAAAGTGATGCGGTTTCACCTTTCAGATCATCATGAAGGGAGCGGTGATACGTGATCCGCTCCTCTACTTTTAGAAGAATGCTAAATATGGCCGCTGATGGCCTGTGGGCTGAACACATGAGCAGCTTTTGGGTTTTAAGGCTACGGGGTCAGCGGGCATCCACATCTGAGAGGAGCAGAATAGCCGACTTGATGTTTGGGGGGCGCCAACACTGAGCGACACTGGAGACGGAGCAGGATGGACGCACCTATGAGCCCTACTGTTGGGTTTATGTGCAAGGTACAGCATCTGCTCCAGTGATGCTCAGGCTGGTGGGATGTTTCCCTTTAAGCTTCAGATCTGTGACCCTACATCCAAGCAAGAAGAGGCAACCATTTAGCCTGAGCCAAGGGGCCATCGTGGTTCACCGGTTTGAGAATTGCGGACTTGAATGAGCAGTAGACTTGAGGCAGAGCTCATGAGATAAACCAAGAAAGAAAAGTTCAGTCAAAGATATTAAAGTAAAAAGGTAAGTAAGTGGACATTTACTCCTACACACACAGCACACCTCTTCTTCCACTACCTACCACACACACAGCAACATGCTTTGGATTTGTTAAA
The DNA here is from genome assembly GCF_046629955.1 of Centroberyx affinis. Taxonomy (NCBI): domain Eukaryota; kingdom Metazoa; phylum Chordata; class Actinopteri; order Beryciformes; family Berycidae; genus Centroberyx; species Centroberyx affinis. The sequence continues at coordinate 25,807 of NW_027279178.1, read as the reverse complement.
GAAGGGCTTTCCAAGAGTGTCAAGGACCCCTACATATATATATACAGATAAATAAAGTCGCAGACCCCTGTTTGGTATGATTTTGTCCTAGGTATACTGATCTGGAGAGAGTTTTATTGCTACATATGATTTAACACAGACTTTATACTGCAGGCAGAGAGGTAACCTCATGAGAATAGTCATTCATACTTACTATATTCTGTTCTCATTGGGTTAACTTCCAGTAAATGTAATAATAACAAAATGTAACTATTCCTTACTCGGGGACCCCTTGGGGCCCCTGAAAGACCCCCGGGGGTCCCCTCACTTTGGGACCCACTGTGTTAAAAGTCGGCTCACTGACAACATTTACAGCTGTATAGTGGGTGATTTTACACGTTTTGAAAGCATCTTAATCTCACATTATAAACGTGTCAAACTAGGTGGCCGGGCAGTCACCCTGCAAGGCACGGCAACATTTGGTGTAAGTGGTAAACAGGACCCCCCCTCACCTGTTTGAAGTCAGCGACAAAAGTAATGAGCGTCCCATCTCCCTGCTTGAATTCAAGTGATATCAAGTCTCTCTCGCTGTCCGCCTCCAGCACCTCCTCGGTGATCAACCCGTCAGAGAGCCGGACCCGGACCCGCAGCTCCGAACCGAGTCCCAGAGTTACGAACAGCAGCAGGGCGCAAAGTGAAGTCAATATCCGAACTGACGCCGGAGAGATGCAACTCGCAAACATCCCAAAAGACGCAAAACTGAACCGGACAGAGGAAAAAATCGAGGCGAAATCCAAAGATCTGCGTTCATAATATCCCCTAATTATTTTCTCGCATTTCGGAAAGCCTTTTCCCACCTATTCAGCGTAGGATTATACTTTACGCGTTCCTCTTCCATACTCTTTAAGTCCTTCTAAAACTACCCCTAGTGCCTGTATTTTCCAGACTTTCAAGATCGGTCATGGAAATTAGACTACACCGAGTCGACAATCCCCCCTCTAAAATCTCTGCTTTTCACTACTAGCAGCTTAGTTCACTTCCATTGAAAGTCTTTGGGTCCGCAACTTGTCTGGGCGTTATTAATAGGATCATGCGCAATTCAGTTTCTCCCGCACTACAGGCAATACTCCGATGATGGCACGTTGCTTCTCATTCTGCATTGTGTTGATATTCCCGTCTATTTTTTTCCCCTTTTGCAATTCATGCAGTCCCGTCACTTCCTATCCGTCGGTATCCCACTGCTCGCTTGCCTGGCCTCCAAACTTGTGTGTGAGTGCAGTGATGGTAGTAAACTCTTAAAGCTATACCACCCTCTGAAAACTTTGCCCATCCCCCTAAGGCCTCATGTGATCTTCCACTCCAACAAGTAGGCTGAGCTAATAATACCCCCAACAATTATAACAAAGGTGTTATTAGCTTTTTAAATCATAGCTTTGTGGGTGTTGTTGCCTGTCTTCTTGTGATGTAGGGGTAAATAAAAAAAAGGCTGGGTAAACTATGAGCTCCAGTTGGTGATCATCATAAAGCAAAACCACTGGCACATACAAAAATCACTTATATTTTTTTGGAAAAGCATTCATTTGTGCTTTTTTTCTTTTAAAACAGACTACTTTTAAGTTTAAGTTAGATAGTATTTATTAAGATGCATACAATGCATGCAATGAGTTTATGTTCTAAATATTTATGTAAGACCAAAAAAGTGGGTAAGTTGAGTTTTGGTGGGTTTACCCTCCACAACATTCCTGCTTATAAGACATAAAAAGGTTCTGTACTGTTCCATGTTCTTCGTATATCAAAGTGACATTGTGGCTTATTGAGAGTATTACTGTTAAAATTAGCCATATGAGCCATAATGAATGAAGGCGTATTTTATAAATCTGCACATTTCCCCTGATTTTTATAATAGCCACTTTTATCATAACAGCGGAACAAAACTTGTATAAAAATGAAGATGAGTAGTAATTTTCCTTTGTGGGCTGGCTCACTCCTTTGCATCACAGTTGTTTACTTTCTTCTCTTTTATTTATGATTTCAATCATTACTTGCGATGCCACCCTTCTAAAATAAATCCATCACATAATTATTGCCTTCTATGACAACATATGGTTGATTCTCTGGTTCCCTCAGAGGGAAAAAACACACTGTTACTCCTTTATCCTCCTGACTCATGTTTTTCACTTTTATGATGTCCTCGAGGGAAAGCTTGACAAATCTGAGGTGAGACCTGCCAAACAGAGAAAAAGCTGTATATCTTAAGGAAGATCTCAGCGCCGCATTAAACGGTAGATTACCAGTGTGTGTGTGTCTGTGTGTGTGTGTGTGTGTGTGTGTGTGTGTATGTGTGTTGCGAAGGTGGTGTGACGCTCCTGCACTAAACCACCTGAGTAGATCTGTTATCTGTGCTGGCTGACGCACTGCATTCTGGGTGGGCCGGGCTCCAGGTTGGTGACCCCGGCAGTGGCAGCACTCGAGCGCTGCTGAGACCAAGTGGTGGTCGCTCCAGTGAAGGGGAAAACAAACAGAGAGGCCATAAAGCAGAGCAAACACTGTTAGCTGGGCCTGGCAAACTGGGCCCAGGACCCTGACAGAGAGGAGGAGAGGAGGTCAGGCAAACAAGACTCTTTGTGATGAGATTTCAGTCCTCAAGTGGTCTCAGGAAACATCTTAGTTAGGAAGGAACACCCGGATTTGGTAGAGAAATCAAACAGCTGGACACAAATGATCCCTATAGGTTTGGGCTGACAACTGTATAATTGTTGTAGGTGATGGGATGCGTATTATCAAAAGCATTTTACCAAGTCTTGTGATTCTCAAAGTGTAAGAATATAATCCTTTCTAGGCTGCCAGCAAGCAAAAAGCATATAAAACCGGTCCTTCACACTCGTCACATTCATTCAGGAGCCTCAACAGTGCTGCGGCTTCATTCAAAATCATGTGCTTGCGTGTCGCACTTGCTCGGCTTTCCGAATTTTCATGCTCTCTCCAAACACAGCAGTCCAAAGTGCAGTAGTTGTGTGCGGCTGTTTGCCTGGCAATAACACAGGTAGATAATCAGGCCACCCGGCTACAGTGTACAGAACGTGTTTATGATTAACTAGCAATTGCTTCGTCCTGCAGTAATTAGGGATACAATGACCGGTCTATGGGTGACCGTGTCAGTGCCTTACCTCACTGGCCTTTCATAAACAATGTGCCAGATAAGCAAAGGCAACAAATTCCATGTCTGCTCAGTTATACATTTTTTTATACCTGGTAACTCCAACTTTGCAATGATACAACATGGTGTGACACCAACTCAATTCAAACCTATTTCACAGACTGTTTGCCTTCCTTATTCAGTGTCTTTCTCTCAATTTTGTAATTCTCAAATTCACTGGGACTTTCAGTTGAATGTCGCAGTTGTGATGGAGAGAAGCTGTTTGCATTCCTACGGGCAGAACCTGTGAAATAGACACTGCAGTCTTGTCTGGTCAGTCTCCCATAGAATCTAAAAGTGTTTTGCTTTTTCATCTTAACAACACAGCTGCAGAGGTTTCCCTTATCGAAACATCTGTAATCTCAACATCGTTTTGCATTTCTTCAGTTGTGAAATTATTCACGCCAAATCCATACAAAAAGGACTCAACTGCTGCTGACACACACACACGCACGCACGCGCACACACACACACACACACACACACACAAACACACACACACACACACACACACACACACTTAACTGATTTGACTGTTAAAAATGTGAAGTATTTCCACCCTTTGATGAAGGACAATTGTGCTTATTTGTGAGCCAGCCAGGGTGCTAATACTGCATTCCAGTCGTGTGTGTGTGTGTTTATGTGTGTGTATGTGCGTGGACATGCACAAAGTTAGTATAAAACGGTTGCTTTTGACAGGGGATTTGTACCACCCAGACAGAGCTTTTCCCCAAAACAGTAATCTTTACCAGTGAACTGAACAATAGGCTATAGGCCAAATCTTACGCATCTCATCAGTTGTATCATATAATATATACAGGCAACGACATGGATAAAGAACTTATTACTCAACTGGCACACTTTGTTACTGTAAAAGCAGCTTTGCTTTCATTGTAGGGATTGAAAACTCAAGATAGAGAGAGACAATATTTGCATTGTAGGTTGATCACCATCACATGCAGGCGGGTAACCCAGCCCCCTAATACCCCTAACTCTCCCTGTGAAGCCCTGATATTTTTCTCCATAATGATTTGCTTGAACAAATGTGTTCAGAGTTAATCTGCTGGACCGGCCCAAATGTTGGGTATCAGAAAGCCTCCAAAAGCAACAGGCAGATGATTTTTCCCCACTGTAGAATTGCTGCAAGAGGCGAGCCAGTGGGGGAGAGGTAAGCTGGGGGAGAGGCAAGCTCTGTGGTTGATCTGAGGCTGATCTCTCCTCCAGACAGATGTCAGAAGTGTGTGTGCGTATGCGTGTGTATGTGTGTGCTCATAAGTGTGTGTATTTACACAAGGATTGCAGGGGTTGAAATCAAGCTGCTTTCCAGCTCCTCTGATGATATTTTCATATCTTTCTTCCCCCTCCTTCCTTTCCTCTGTCTGCCTGCTTTGCCTCCAGTATGTAGGGGCAGCAGCCAGTCTCTCAGTGAGCTCCCTGCTGTAGGCTGACTGAGGAGATATCCTCTTACACATGTGGGGCTCTGGGGCCTGGGTAACCCTTTTGGAGCACAGGCTCGCATGGAGGAAAAGAGAGCAGAGCAGGGGAAAGCTGAATGGTGGTGGAAGAGAAGAGAAGAGAAGAGAAGAGAAGAGAAGAGAAGAGAAGAGAAGAGAAGAGAAGAGAAGAGAAGAGAAGAGAAGATGACCCTGACATGCCACTTTTGACCTGGTTAAGACTGTGACGGCAAAAAGAGGATTAGCTCTGCTTATCATGAATAAGCTTTTAATTACGACATCTAGTTGCTAGGTAATTTACCAGCAAGTTAATGTGTACAGAAAATCAATGCTTGGGCAGAGTGTTTGGAAATGTTTAATCATGATGTCAGAATAGGTAAATTGTCAGTTCATGTTAAATAACCATCAAATAAGCAGATGCTGTTTAATGTTTCTACGCTATGCAAAGCAACCACACTGTGAGTGGCATCCAGATGTTCATATGTCACCACTACCAGAGGCTCAGTTCAAAGGAAAAACACAGTGAAATAGTAGGCGAGGGATCATTTAACCCCTGCCTCTCCAAAGAAAGCACATGCATCACCGCTCCACAGATGGTTCCCTATCCCTCAATCACTTATATTACAACACAGTTCCATGGAAATTCCCGTAAGGATAGAGGGAAAGAGAGAGAGAGAAAGAGAGAGAGAGAGAGAGAGAGAGAGAGAGAGAGAGAAGGGGGAAAAAAAGGTTCTTTTGAATTGTAAAAATAAACAAACATGTTTGGACTCATAGCTCGGAGCATTAAACCCCACAGTGAGAATCTTTCCTGGCAGAGCCCCAGCACTAGATGAAAGACAATCCCACTTTAAACACAGACGCAGGAACATATCATTTATCTTTCCCCATTATGGGAGGTCAAAGCTGTTATGATCTAATAGCTGAGGTGGAGCTACTTCTCTCTCTCTCTCTCTCTCTCTCTCTCTCTCTCTCTCTATCTCTCTCTCTCTCTCTCTCTCTCTCTCTATCTGTCTAGAGAATACATATACAAAGACTTTGTCTTGAGCTTCTATGTGCTCATAATTACAGGACAGAAGGAGCCGGTCTGTCCCATGCTAGCCTGTATGTACACATCTGGTGAACCTTGATTTGTCCTTTTTTACAAGCATGAATACATCCATCTTCCAACACCCTTGGTAGTAATAAAACTTACAGCCCAGGAGTTGAATGACCAACCGATATGAGGATGTAGGAAAAAATCTGTCACTATACTAGCGGTAGTGGCGGGGAACTGTGGATAGACCTTCAAGATGGCTGATGACTGGCCAAGAAGCTACACAGCAACTCTTCCTCCATCAGATGGTGTTGATTAAAGCCTTGGGTCTGAGGAAGCACATGACTCAGAAAACATCTGTCAGGGATACAGGGAAGATCTACCCAGTATTCAATTAATCAAACTCATGCAACGGTGACTGCAAATGGTATTAGGGCCGCTGGGGCTAAAGTAGCAATTACTGCTAATTCACAGTGGGGGGTCATTCAGAGGGGAATGACTTGACACAGTTTCTCTTTGCAATTAAACTTCATAGTTTATTCATGATAGTTACATTCAGATTTCTGGTGGGATAAATTTTATTTTGTATTTATGCTGTGCAAGTCCTAAAAATATTTGCTTCATAGAGTGAGAGTGTTGTACTCTATATACTCTTCATATCCGTGGATGATGTGCAATTGTGTGTGTGTGTGTGTGTGTGTGTGTGTGTGTGTGTGTGTGTGTGTGTGTGTGTGTGTGTGTGTGTGTGTGTTCATGCGTGTGTGTGAGTGTCATATTTTTTGCCATAGCACATACCATGTCTTTCTTAAGAGGACTGGTGTCTTCCATGTTGCACCTATAAAAAAGGAATGACTAGTTATCCAATAGTTTGAAAAGTAGGACTACGATTTTGCCCATAAGCTTAAACCCTTTCAACAACCAGATATTTTGGATGGGAATTTAAGGGATATTCTGGAACAATGTCAAAGAGTGGTTTTCACCACCATTATATGGATGGACAGCCCAGAAAATCATCATGTTAAAAGTGATTAGCATGAACCTTGCCCTTTCTGAGACGATTGAACCAATTCCACACCCGCCGCATGCTACAATTATTGTGGGAATTCTTTAAGCCGGTGTTTCCATTTCTGTGACCGTACCCCACATGTCCATCTGTCGTTGGGCTTGCCCCGCTACGCTAACAGGCCTGCTATTCATACAGATAAGAGGCCAGTGTAATTGCCGTGTGGCCCGGCGGTCGTGGCACGGCTGCTGATGCTCTGCCAGCGCACAATCAAGATGCCTGCTCCAGATTATCACGCTGTAAACAAACCGGTCTGGGCCTCTCTCTCCACACGCTGCCAGGCCTCCTTCATGCACTGGGATTACCATCTCCGACTGTCAGCTGCCAGACCTTGAGCTCCTCCTTCCTTTGAAATACTACTAAAAGTGTCTGGCACGATGGAATCAGATGAACTGTCACAAAAGTCCAATCAGCACTCCAGGAAAGCATAAAGAATTGCTGCAACATCTGTAATGATTTAGAATATAATTTTGACCGTACGATATGATGATGTTTTCTTTTTGAAACCATATCATTTCTGGCTCCCTGGTTGTCTGATTTTGATTTGAGCAACTATTAATTTAACTGCCTTTCCCAATAAGAACAGCAGACCAGTAAAATATCTGTTTTTAGAATGCTGTAAGTGGTAAATGAGGGGAAACACTGAAGCTGTCTTTTACATCTGCGTCAATGAGCCTTTGTTTTTATATGTGTAGAGTTTAATTTGAACTAAAAGAAGAAACTAACATTCTAATGGGTAAATGTAAAATAGTTGCTCTTATTCGAGCGCAATAAAAAAGGTTACAATTAAGAAATAACCACAGGGACTATGAAAAACTATGGCTGCATTGTTAGTTTACTGTGTTGTACAGTGATGAAATAGAACAAAATATGTCTTAGTGTTTCACAATGGCTATCCGTTTAGCATGGCAGCTTGTGGAAAACAAATATCCTTCCATGTCTCTTTTGTGTTTTTTCTGTGCCTCTGGTGTCTGCTTCAAATCAATGAGCTCCCATCCACTCTTCTTTCCCTCTCCAAAATAAACACCACATTTTTCAATCACTGCAATATGGCCCCCTCATAGAAACTAAAAATGATGGGTTGAGGGGGGAAACAAAAATCAGACGAGACAGGTAGACCGGTTTGTTGTGTGACCATAAATGACCTTTGCAACCAAAAAAAAAAAGTAGAGGGAAAACAGAGCAGACAGGCTTAGATGAAGCCATTCTCTGACAATATCCATCACCAGAGCGTTAGTAACTCTTGTCTTAACGTAGGGGTTAGCCTGCATGAGGGAGCCCAGAAGACCGCGGATACTGGACTATGCTGGTATGCAGGAAACGGATACTTAAAGCTGAGTTAGCCTCTATGTGCACAGCTCATTGGAAATAAGATCGCTCAATATTTACTCAAGCAAGCGTTGCCTTTGATAGTTCAGTCCCGGGAACCTAAAACTGCATGGAAGGGGGTTGATATGTGATTTGACGATGGATGATGTAGTTACTGAATAAGATGGCCCCATGAGGAAGCTAGATGCTGCAATATTCCCTGTATAAAGAATATCTTTGGTTCAAATGCCGTAGTCAAGTTGAAGAATGAGGCCAAATTATGCCATTCAAGCAAGACACCAAACTCATTTTCAGTAATAATGAGATCGTAGTGAATCTACCAGTTTGTTCATCAGTGTGGGAGGCCTTCTGCTTCTCACTTACAGGAATCATATAGTCTCTCTTCAGCGCCTCGAGACATTTAGTTTAAGACCTGTTTCATCAGGATGGAGCACAGGTGTCTTCCCTCTCTCGGAGTGTGTGAGGTCCTCCCAGCTTGTAAAAAGTGTAGCTGTTAAACCAATTTATGAGTTTTTGGATCAGGTTATTCTTATGACTTGACCGAAGACATTAACAAGCACTTTTTAAAGAGGGAGAGGACAAAGCCACATTACAGAGACAATTATTTGCAGAATTAACTGTCAGAGTGGAAGTCATCCAGGGAAAGAATTATTTTGGCTCGGCTCCCAGATTTACTCTATTTGACATCACTCTTTGTTTCTTCTGCTACAGATTCCTAAGTCACTCAGACAAAAATGCAAAGGCCATAACTTAGGGTAAACTTTCACTTCTGACCCTTAATTCTTGCCATTCTCTTCCTTTTTAAGGAGAGGGACATGTGCGTCTCTGTCTATCCCATCTATCTCGCCTCTGTCCTCACAGCCCAGCGGTCAAACAAGGCACTGGGCATTCTTGGGAACGTGGGAGTCGAGGGAACAGAACATCTATGATGATTTCACTGCCTTTCTAATAAACACGCCTTTGTGTGGGTGCGTGTCTGCTCACATGAAACAGGTCTGCACCGCACTGAGCCATCTCTGTGTCTGTCTGTCTGTTGTCTGGTCAGTGGTGAAAAGCCTGACTCAAGCCCCTGACCTGCGCTGTAGTGTAATCTGTGGTCTGGCAAAAGAGAAGCAGGGAATTGCGTGTGTTTTATGTAGACGTGGTGGAGAATCCTGCAGCTTATTCATAATTCATTCAAATGAGTGCGTACAGGCTGGGAGTACATAATAAAGAAGAACAGGGTAATGTAAAGGATAATAGGATAATGAGACAGCTATCTAGTAGTTGCACTGTCACAATTCATTCCATGCCATGTGCTGTATTTTACCCAGTTTCCTATGAAACTAGAGAGGCCATGGATCATCCAGGGCTTCCAGCTGCAAAACTTCTCTCTGGAATGCCTGCTGACAGATCACAGAGATACAAGGCTTCATCTGACACACACACACACACGCACACACACACACACACACACACGCAGACACACACAAAAAAAACACAAAATGCCCTTTAACCTCAACTCCCTGGAAGAAAACATGCTGGGAGATATTCTCCATGGTGCGTTCTGACCTGGGAACGCAGGGAGGAAGAGAGAGAGAGAGAGAGAGAGAGAGAGAGAGAGAGAGAGAGAGAGAGAGAAAAGGAATAAGACTGAGGAGGAGAGGAGGAAGTAGAGAGTGAGGGAGAGAGAAATGAAAAAAGAGGGGATGAGGTATAGAGAGGCAGATGGAACAGCAGCCAAAAGGTTTAACTGCTACTATAAAACTGTCTCGTTTATGAGAATATCGCAGAGCGCACTAAAGCTAACAGAGCTGTCCAGAGACGGGTCCAAGCTGCTCCTCGGATGGCGAATGGGTGAAACTTTCTTCAGGACACGTCTTTACTCCCCTCTAAGGCTTTGGATTAAGCACTATCTATTTCTATTTGCGTTAACATAGTATGGCAGCCTACAGATGAGTCAGAACAGTTGCACAGCGCAGGCCTTTAAGGAGTAATGACACTGTAGACACAACAGACAGTGGATATGCTTCTCTGTGCTGCTGTGCAAACTGAAGATTTGATCTATTTTGATTAACATTCCTGTGAACGTCTTTCTCACACACTCTCTGCCCGATAAGCTGCGATAAAAACTGGGGAGAAAAACTTAAGTTGGGTCAAATTACATTTCAGCATTTCAGAGCAAAGAAGAGCACTTATTTGTAGAAGTCTACCTTTGCACTCATGCTAAAAAAGTAAATATAACTACTGCAATGTTGAGTATGAGGTAGTATGATAATGCATTCATTTCTTTGCACGGATTGTTTGATCAAATTTCAATCCTAAACCGCCACACCTTCCTTTGCATGCTAAGGTCCAATATAGTGCAATCGTGGTGGAAAAAATTCAACACTTTATTGTTGTGACACCCAACCTCAAGGCAAAAGAAATAGAAGGGCTTTTGGTGATCAGTTACTTTAATTAGAGTTGCACTTAGGAAAACAACTTCTAACAGGCTACAGAGTGAAAAGTTAACAATGGGTGGATGCTCAGTCTGAGTGATTGATCTTTTGATGTTGGAAAGAGAACAGAAATGTAAACAGATGAAGAGCAGTGGAATGATATTCAGAGAGGCACTCAGATGAAAACATCCAACGTGTTTTCATGGTGAGTATTCATGTTGCAGTGTGCAGCGTCACGTTGCTATCACACATATTGTCACTTAACAATCTAGAGAAGACAAACTGAACAGCAAAACATTTTGAAAAACCACATCTTATGCCTTTTCTTTCTCATTTCAAAGAGGTACAAACAAACAAGACACTAAAATATAGCAAAATTAATGCACATTGTCACAACTGTCAAACTTCATTACGTGTCTAACAAGCTCCATTTATCTGTGGATAGGACTGCTTTTATCAGTGGCCATGCAGCAAAGTGCAGTGCAGTATCCTTTCGTGATAAGAGAGCTTGGTGTTTAATTAGAGCATTCCTCCAGGTTAATGTAAATACACAGTCTGGCACGCTAGTGGGAGAAGCCGATGGGTAATTACGCTCATTCAAACATCACCCACACTCAAATGTGTCAGCCCACAACCTGAATTTCTATTATCTGGAATAACAAAACATGGTCTAATGTTCCATCCCACAAGTCAGTTTTCCTTTCTTATTGCTTTGAGATTTTCGACTTATACAGAAGTGGGATTGCGAATAACAAGAATGGAAGAAGGAAATACAGATGCAAGATTACACAACATTAACATGACATTCAACAGTAAGATAGATAGATTTTAACAGAATGGTGAAATCATATTTCTGCAAAAAATACAGCCCCAAGAAACCATCAGGCCATTACAATAAAACAGGTGAATAGATCAATTAGTGGTGTCTCTGAGACTTCAAATCAATCATCAAATTAAGCTAAAGATTACAGTAGAGAAATTAAAGCAATAACTTATTCTCCTACTTGATTTGAAAAGTCACAATAACAAGTCATTGAGCAAACCTCAAAAACAACGGTTAGTATATAATGAATGTATTTGGATTCTTTAGTGATACATACTGAGCATTATTTTGTATTATTGACATGATGTCATCAGAACTGTGTAGGTGGTATGGTGTAACCGTGTGAGTGGCAGCCAACAGGAGAGACAATTATCTCTATGAAGTATGGGGAAGATGGTGCCAAAAACACAGTTATAAAAACACTGCACAGTAAATCTATCTGGAGGAAAACCACCCACCTATGATATGGGCTCAGAGGCACCCCGGGAGAGAGAGAGGGGGGCGTGGGGTGGGCTGAGATAAGTGGCACCTTTGGGTGGTACACGACCAGGTAACAAGTCATATTTCAACACATCCTGACTGTATTGTAGCCCTCAGGTCTAAAATACAGTCCTAAAATGGATCTCCATCAGGATAATGGGTAGGAAAGCCAAGCACATCCATGAAATATGTCCACACTTTATCAGATATGATGTGGTGTTGATGTTAGAACTAGTCTACCTTATGAACACACACATTTCCCTTAATTACTTGGATGGTAATTAGGTATCAATGTTATGTTTTTAACAGGTAATCAGCAGTATGTATGCAGAATGTGCTGCAATGAGGAAGCAAACAACGGGAGAAATAATTTATCAAGCCATTAAACTCTATTGACTCAGATTAATAAGAGCACATTCTGTTTGCACAAATACTTAAACCTTTCTTCATAACAGATATAAAACAACATGTTAGTGTTAACTAAATATAATAATAGCAACTACAATGACATATAGAGAGGCACTTGCTGTGGTGTATTTTGGTCTCTACTGTATGCATTAACAACAGGATGACAACACACAATGCTAATATTTAACGACTCACATGTGGCATTATTACACAAAGCGCACATCAAGAGTTCATTCACATTCATGAGTTGTATCATAATCAATGTATTTGAACAGACTCAAGGCAAATTTATTGACCGTGTCAATTTATATTTGAGGATGTTCTCAGTCCAACTTAAAGACTGCTTCATTCATTTGTGTTAAAGCCCCAATTTGTGATCGCAGTATGGTTTCCTCTGTGGAAACACCATCATCCCAGTATTGGCCTTGAGATAGAAGATACCTGTTCACTGTGAAATATATTGTCTAACCTTTATATACAAGGACTTACAATGTGTGACAAATGAACATGAGTTTTCCATGTATTGTGAGGCTGTACAACACTTTACATTTTAAATGTTGGGTACACTTGGGTATTATTATTATTATTATTATTATTATTATTATTATTATTACTATTGTTATTATATATGTGAATTTGGCTTATTTTTCATTTACAAGTCAAACTCTTGAACACATGAGAATATAGAATTTTGAAGGTTTAATGAATTTCTGATTGTGTGCAAGCTAAGAGGTAAGAGTGTAGGTGTGAAGTTGTTTTAACTGCTGCTGCATTCCTCCTTGAAACTTTGGTGCTTTTTATTTTTCTACTGGAAAAAACCTGGTCATTTATGTGCTCAGTAGTGTCATGAACCTATGGTCCGTGAGGCCTATTCAAAAGCCATTGTATATTTTCAAAAATGCATGGTCATCAATCTGAAAATAAGGTTGTTTTTCTTAATTTCCCAAAAGTTAGTTATTTGGAGAGAAATTGAGTTTTCATACAGTTGCAGCACGATGAAAGAAAAACGAGTAGAGAGCAGAATATAAACACCATAAACATGCAGAGAGGTCACCAGGTCCCTCTCTGTTACATCCAGTGCAGAAGTCTAAGTCAAAGTTCAACATATGCCACCTTGATGCCTAAGTTTAGTTCAGTATGTAGCCAAGCAGTCTCTTTTTCTTTCCTTCCTGCTCCATCTGTAATCCTCCAGGCCGCAGTGCAGAATGACCTCAACCAGGCCTTATTCATGCTTTAACTCTTTTTTGAATTTGATCACAAATTGAGTCCCCTACAATGGAATAACAGCTTGAATTAGGCAGGGGGAGACAGGAAGAATCTCAAGAGGAAACTTACAATTCAAACTAGGTTTAAATACTCATACAACTCATTGACAGACAGCAATTGTGTAGCCAGCAGCTACACTGTGGCAAAGTCAGCACAAAAGCATGGTTGACCACCAAAAGTCTGTGTGGTTCTCTTCCACCAGAGTGTTCATTGATAAAATCAAAAAACAAAATGCTCCCGACTGACGTTGCCCTTGAGTTCTGAGTGAGGATTGGCTTCCCTCTCCATTTGTGGGGAAATGTCAAAACTGACCCAGACAGAGTCTGGTGGCAACTTCATGCTACTCTGTGGAAAAGCTGAATGTCAGATGCAACAAAAGAAAATTATAGGTTAATTCAGAAGCAGATAATGTTGCATCTTGTCACTGTAAAATAAGATAAGTAAAATTGGGTTAAGAGGGAAATCTAGTAGAAATGAGCAACAACTTCACCACTTTGTTTTGACCTAGGACTTATATTTTGAGTCATGTTTTCTTTTTTTTAATCAGATAATATCACTATTGCTTGGGTTTCAGGGGTAAAAAAAAAAAAACTTAACAGCATTCTTTAAGCATTAGTTTAAATGGCAGTGGCAAAATGAATCTTTTGAAGAAATTCAGGTAACACTTTATAATAACCATCATTAATAAATGGTAAATTGATAGTTAATTAAACTTTAGTTAATAGTTATTTTACTGTTAACAAACAATGAAATGATCATTAATAATGTTTACTAATTATTAGTAATGCTATAATTTATGTTATTTTATCATTCGTGATAAAATCATTTGTTTATAAATTATATATTGTATCATAGCTGATAAGAGACGGTAAAAAGGGTAAAAAGCTATGATACAATATATAATTTATAAACAAATGATTTTATATTACACAAACAAATGATAAAATAACATAAATTATAGCATTACTAATAATTAGTAAACATTATTAATGATCATTTCATTGTTTGTTAACAGTAAAATAACTATTAACTAAAGTTTAATTAACTATCAATTTACCATTTATTAATGATGGTTATTATAAAGTGTTACCGAAATTCATATTTAAAGTCTTATTCTGACTTGATAATACAGCTGTGAAAAGGAGCAAGAATGGTATTTATCTGATAATTAATTGGGTTGATTTTGTCTCTAGCTGTTAAGTTGTTTTTTTTCATTAACTTGTAGACTATTGGACTTCTTTACTATGGAGAGCTACACATCGGCCAAAACATTCTGACTTTGGACCAATTTTGTTTGAGCAAACTAAAAGGGATTACCGAAAATGGTTTTCCTTTTCGTGACTAAATTGATATGAACTCACTGGTGTTTGTTTAACAGGTGAATATACAAAGTGATGAAAGTGCTGTGCATTCCTAAAGGTCTGGGCTTTCCACAGCTATGGGGAGGCTAGAGAGAGGCAGACAGAGGGGGCACTCATGACTAACACTAGAGCACAACCAAGTCAGTTGCTTTTACTTACACAGTTACCACTGCACTCACTCACTGCAGAGAGAGCTTACTTCTTCTTCCCGCCTAATGACATATTTTCAGTTTTTTTCTTCTGTGCCTCAATGAACAAAAGACACACCTTTATGTTAGCAAGTGGTTGGATGGGTGTGTGTATGCATGTGACTGTGTGTGTGTGTGTGTGTGTGTGAGAGAGAGAGAGAGTGTGTGTGTGTATGTGTGGGTGGGTATGTGAGTGCGTGTGTGCGTGCGTGGGTGTGTGTGACCCCTCCCATCTAAAACAAGTAGCATGGTTGATGATTTGTAGAGTTTGTTTGCTAGCCACAGGTGAAAAGCACCAAGCACTAGGCTTAAATTACACTGACTACATTGGATTTCTTTACTATTAGGCTTCATCTTACTGTGGAAAACCTGCATAGGTGGCATTGTTTTATATCACTTAGTGAAAGAAACACTGAGAAACACACACAGCACAGCACAATATGCATCAAAGTAGGGAGGGAGGGAGACAGATACAGTAGGATGATACTGTATCTAGATGGATAAATAGACAGACAGACAGACAGATAGATAGATACAGTAGATAGATAGATAGATAGATAGATGATAGATAGATAGATAGATAGATAGATAGATAGATAGATAGAATAGGTTATACCTCTGTCATGGCATCATCGATCTGTTTCAGCTCCTCATAGTGATCACGAGAGTCTCTCAAAGGTTGAACCATGATCTCCTCTATCTGAGGGAAAAGCTGATGGACACCACAGTATAAAACATATAGCTGCTAGCAGCAATGAACAGGTTACCACAATGTGACAAAGAATGCACTGAGTTCCCTGATTGCCCCACAAGGCATTGTGGGTATTGGAGTCTCTGTTATTATCACAACACAACATACTGTAAGTTCAAAAGGGTTCTTCAAATCTCAACATATCAGCATGTGTCTTGGTAGATCTGTTTAAAATTAGGTTTCTGACCAACCTGTAGAATTTCAAGTGGATTGATTACTATGTCATCATTTTACAGACAGTTGAAAATTTTGTGCAAATTTAAAAAATTGATATTTTTACTTGACAAATGTTGTGTAATTCTGACCTGTGGTTCAGAAGACGAGAGACGAAAAGTAAAAAAAAAAAAAAATCAAAAATGGCGGCAATTTTTAGGGGTCCTACAGGCAAAATAGTTCAGCAGGTCCACATACATATCAGTTTCACATCTCTATGGCAAACGGCCCAGGGGTTATTATAGCGCCCCTCATGGGCCAATCAGTACCATTCTTTGTCAGTGTGCCAAATTAGAAAAAAGTGTTAATCAAAGCGGATGTGTGTATGCAGGACACACACACATACACACACTCATAGACACACATGCGTAGACACACAGGCCTACCTTCATGACAGTCTCAAACATTGGGATGAGGACAAACTTGATGAATCCAATCTGAGCAGTGGGCTTGGTGACTTTATCTCTGTCCATGAAGGGAGCCACAGGAAGGCCCTCAGACTTCTCCCTGTCACTCTGACCGCCACACAGGAGCAAAACACTGTCATTCCATCCTCACCAAGGAGCAGTTTCTTACCATTACACTGTAGTGTGTATTAATTGATCACCACTTTAGATATATGAGGGACAATCGTGAAAAGCTGTACTTATTGTGGCTGTTTATTGATCGCCATGACTGTTTCTACTGCTGTTTTCAGTCAAGTATCATGAGTTGAGCATCACCTTATGGGTTCAGGGGTAAAGTGAGCGTTTTGGCTGAGGTCACCTGCATGAAGTACTCCTCCAGTAGGCAGTCCACCCAGGGCTCAGCTACCTCCGTGGGCCTCACCTCATTGGAAATGTCACAGCACTTGATCAAAACCATCTTCAGCTGAAAACACACACACACACACACACACACACACACATATACACATATACAATGCCCACACACACACCAAATGGAGGATAAAGAAGCCTTTTCACTATACACTACATCAACGCACACAGCCTTGCCTTACAGCATCCATTACTGTGACCACTCACCCAATTACGCTAATACAATCCCTATGGCTTATACTGATTACAACAGACTTGACAGATAAAGGCTGGCTTGTGCCGAGGTCACATCTTCATGTGTACAATAAACAGCTGATCTCTGTCAGGTGGAGATGCAATGTGATATTTTAAGGGATAATGTATACGCACACATGTGACATGCTCCTCATTGGTGAAGTCAAAGTTGTCCACCTTTTGTTTGAAGGAGTCTAGTATCTCCCCGTGTCTGGCCATGTCAGTGGCCAGAATCAGGGTGATAATTGCCTGGAGGCGCAAGAGCAAAGTCAAAGTCCTGTGGTTTACATGAACATTGTCTTACAAATCAAGTCACAAAGTCAACATATTCTCCAGATTAATCCTGTACATCATAAGACTTGATGAAGAAATCCCTGGCTTCATTTTGCTTTTACAGAACTGTTTCACTGTTCACTAAGGACAGCTATACTTGCACATCTTCCCCACCTGTCTGATCTGTTTGAATGCCTCAGGATCCACATTCGCAAAGATATTGCACTCAGGCAGAGAAAGGATCTGGAAGGCCACAGCACAGTGATGGTTCTCCAGCGGAGAGATGTCGTTGTAGCGCACTGCCAGTTCTGTACGGGCATTGATTTGGTACCTGATGGATGGAGGGATGGACAAATCAGTTAGTCACTCCAACTGTGGAATGATTACATTGAAGCATCCCTATTAACAGCATACTGTCAGAAAGTATCCCTGACTACCCTAAAAATCCTCTCACCTGAAGAAGCGACCGGGTAGAACTTTGACCACAAACAACATGCATAATCTGAGTCAGCATGTTTTCATACCTGAACTCTCTCCATGCTGAACTAGTTTCACAGTTCAGTGACAACAGTGTTGTGCAGGGTATTTCAAAACATACTGTGGTGAATGGGCATCTGTAGTGCTCAATCTGTCAGCACCCCTACAGAGCTAGTTAATGCTGCAGATGCAATGGCTGCGTCTCGCATGTCTAATTATAGAGTTCCATCCCTCTTTCCCGCTCTTCACATGTGCTATAATGAGTTGCATGGTCTATATTGGTACATTATGTATATGGGGATATTATGTATACATGGTTAGCAGGATACTGTATATATTAGCTCCATAATGATACATAATTTTGGTGTGGGAGGGGTAACAATGTGAGAAGACAGGATGAAAGTTGATGGAGTTGTTTTAGGCTCCTGACATTGTGGCCAGACAGACAGGTAAAAGTGTGAAAAATGTGAGCCTTACGTGTTGTTGTAGCCAGGGTGGTCCAGGTCATGACACACCGCAGCTGTCATCAGAATGCCCATGTCTGTGAGAGTCAGCTTCTCCTGGAGAACAGACACATATATATGAAGGGTGTAAGTCCAAAATGCTTTTGGAAACGTTGTGCAACCTGAAATTCATTCGTCAGTGTTTCAAAAAGACAGATGATTCCGTAAGTGATTTGTAAGAAGAGGTGTTAAAATGATTTAGTACTTAAATGGTAAAATCCAACATGTACTTTACTTCCATCACTTTTCACTTTTCACACACTTCTCACCTGTAGGTTGCAAAGATGGATCATGCCATACATCATCTGACTAACACAGAAGCAGTGGCGGAAGTTGTGGAAGGGGTTGCTGCGATAGTTCTCCTGAATGCCCAACTAGAAGACAAAAATGTAGTGGTCACAAATATTACAGATTCTCCAAACACAGAGTACAGATTCTCAAAACAGATAGAAGTATTCCTGACACTGCACCCTTTAATGAGTATTTTCTAATCTGTGCTGTACCCATTATTGATTTTCATTTAACCAGCTTCGCCCTAATCAGCAGCTCCTTATCAAAAGAGAACCAGTCTGTCGGAGTGAAGTCCAACATAAGACTTTCAGAGGCTTGATCTAAATCTGGCCTACATAGCATGTGCATTGCTGCATGTATCCATACTAAGTGTTTCTCTACTGTTCTGACTTTACCAGCCAGCGTTTGAGTGTGATGGGGTTCATGTTGAATTCCTTCACCAGTCCCAGGTCATGGTACATGTACTCCAGACAGCTCAGCATCTGCAACCACAGAGGAAGAGAAAGGTGATGAAATTCAAAAATGCAAAAGAAGCTTCAAACAGTAGCAGCAGCAGAAATAATAGAAATTTACATACAAATTACATAGCAATAGAGATATATAAGATAAAGATGAAGTATCATTCAGCTATAAAGAGAAAACAATTGAATGAAAATTGGATGACCTGGAGTGGAAATGGCTGACAAAGTGGTGATATCAACAAACCTCATTGTGTTCCCAATGCCACACATCAAATGTTGGCTTCTTCAGCGCCTCAATGGTCTCCTGAGACAACGTGTACTGTATATACCAAAAAGATAAATGAGCTCAACATAAGCTGTAGAGATGCAGAAGTTGGCTTCGGTTACTGTAGTAGTAATGAAAGAACCCATAATCCCAGTGGACAGACCTTTGGATAATTGGGGACATCTCGTCTAGGAGTGAGCTTCATCCCATCGTCTGAGAAGTTGTATTTGCAAGGACAGTTCACTCTGAAGTTGAAAGGAAAAAAGTGAAGGACATTTAGTTTGATATTGTTATTAGATTTGAAATTTGATGTGGCTAATAATAAGAGCCTCCTAGTGGCTGACTTGATCTTCATTTCACCTGCCACCACCTCTTGAAGTCATCTCATCTCGTAGCTTCTTCAGGTCATTTTTACACTTCTCAATCTCCACCACCTTCAAGCCCTCCACTGAAACAATACAACACAAATCTTTAGTGGAGTGTAGACAAACATTAATTTACCATCAGTAAAGAACCCAAAAATGTCAGAATCAGCTTCATTTCAATTTTGGAATGTGCCTCAATTTCATTTGCTTCATTCTTTACCAATGATTCAGGACAGGTTGTTAAAATAAAATACGAAATCCGAACTATGTGACCCTTTCAGAGAAACTGTATAAAAAATACCACCTACATTCCACTCTCTTCTCCAGCATGGCTAGCCTGTTGGTGACCTCGGTCTTCAACTCATTGACGCGAAAAGCTCTGTAAGAGGATAACAAATGATAGAAGACATATAGCTCTTTTTCATTTTTGTTCCCTGGTTATGGGGACAATTTGAACTTCAAGTGGGAATAAAAAATATGAGATAACAAGAGAGAAACAGCGTACGGTCTTTTAACTTGCTGCTATGCATTGCAGTATGTATGGTTAGAAAATGTGGAGTATTATCTCTAAACGTGTTTGAAAGGCACTGGTGTCAGTGAGGTATGTGTGAGGGTGGGGAAGGCCATGCTTCAGCCATAACATAACATCAACAACACAGACGTTACCTGCTGAACTGCTCGGCCACCTGAGTCAACACGTTCTGAAACATGTCCTCCTTCTCTGCAGAGGTAAACACACTTGTGATAAATCATTGAACAGCAACCACATGGTGAAGAGCTTAGTATTTTTAATCTAATGTCATAATTAATTTCTCTGTATACGTGCTGTTTGTTCATGTGTGTATGTGTGCCAATGAGCTAGTTACTGTGGTAGGTCAGTGAATTTACCTCCAAGTTGACCAGTAGACACAGGGACAACTTTGTACAAAGAGCTGTGACGGAATCAGATGTGCAATCATCATCAGTCCAGATAAAGTTTGCATAATTTCTCAAAGAGTCACAGTAGCATCCTTTTTTTTTTACCAAGTTTACCAATACTTTAAGAATGTGTCACATTGCAAAGAAAACTCAGTATATTTACAGAAAGAGTATCTGAAACAATGCAGAGGGTTTTGAAAAAGATGAGAATTGAGCTATAATAATGAGCAGTAATTGACTGCATAGGTAAGTCAAAATAATTGAAATGCTGTAAACTTTTTTGATAAAATATATAGACAATATCATAATGCTGCTGTGTTACTTTGGAGAGTTGGTTGGCATGGTGGGATCTATGGAGACCAAGGCACCTTCTGGGTCCACCATCATGATGGCAGTGTTCCTGCGGCAAAAGGATGAGAAAGAGAAGCAGGAGTGAGAGGAGTGGTAGGAGGAGAGTGAGAGACGAGGAGGTGAAAGAGCCTGCTGACATAATAGACATAACTTTTGTTAAATGAGAGGGAAAAAAAGCAATAAGAGAAAGATGATGAGACAAAGAGAAGAAGAAAAATATATGTTTTTTGTATTTTTTATTGTCTGATTTGATGTGCATGGCCAATACAGTATGTCTGTCTGATTATTGCATTGTCTAAATGTTTGCATGCCAGGGTTACTTGACAATGTCTGCTTTACTGTCACTGTGCTTGGCTTCCCAATATGTTTGTACTTCCCTATCTGCCATGGTTTATTATGCCTGCATGATGATCATTATGATCTTGCTGCCTTTTATGATACTTGTCGTGTCTCTGTGTTGCTTTATATAATATCCTCTCAATCTGTCTACATTGCTTTGCATCATATTCTGTTTTTGTTGTTTTCAATGGCTATCTAACATTATGCACAGGGACAGCAGGTGAATTGCATTGTCCCTGTATTAACAAACAAACAAACAAACAAACAGACAGACATAAATAAATAAATAAATAAATAAATAAATAAATGAAGACCTGGGGATGTTGGATGAGGAACACAGAAGCTCCTTGATGTCACATGGGCTGCAGTGCCGACTGAACACCACCTGACAGAGACACACAGTTGGTTTTTATTGGTCATGCAGTTTCGTCAGCTCAGACACAAGCTAGTTGCGTCTCCTTTTGTATTAATCCAGAAACAAATGTGGGAGAGGGAGAGGGAGAGTATTTATTTGTATTGTGATGTAGATAGGTTATTATGTTATTATTATTAACAGCGCACAGTAATGCAATTCATGTCATCACGGTCACACATTTATGAGAAAGCCTGTATTGTGCAGCCACTTGGCCCTCAAATCCAACACAGAGTCAACTGTGTCTACACGGGTTTCAAAGGCACACCTGCACACAAACAGCTGCTGTGGTTTTGATATAAGGCCTCAGTGTTCGGATGGGGTAGCCGGAAGGTTATCAAATTTCACGTATTTGAATTTAGACAAGCGGGTCACATGGGAATGTATGTGAAGTCCATAAGAGCCGGTTCAGACTGTGGCTAAATAAGGTCAAGTTAACACTGAGAGCAATGAAGGAACGATGTGAAAGAACAAGACAGCTGGAGTGCAAGAGTTCATGGAGCTCTTGGAGATAACAACATTATCCACGGCCTAACTGCCACAACCACACTATTCACCTACAAAAACATGCATGCAAATCAGTACAGTATACAACACCTCACCACATTATACATAGCATACATAAACTGTTGTCTACAATGGTCAGAAGTGGGTTGATATGCCCAGTGCATCCTAGAAAAACAGTAATCTTATATCTTGAAGGCAGCAGGTGTAGCAGACAAACATTCACCCTCAGCCCTCGGGCTCAGGGCTCTTCAACAGACAGATGTCATCCCCAGCTCTCTACTTGAAACACTCTTCATCACCAGATCCAGCAAGTGTTTAATTTATCTATACTACAGCATGTTTGGAACGCTGCAACATGAAACCCTGAGCTCCAGGCCCTCCTCATCCATTTGTCATTGGTGTTCAAATGATTGCTGTGCGGTTGCTATGTAAGTGCTATAATTAAAAGGCTGAAATCAGTCAATGTGAGATGTTATTTTCTCTTCCACATCTTTTCTTTTCTACTTCACCACTGTGCAGTGGCTCGTGTGCTGCTTTTGGAGACTTTGGGGCAGAGATACATAGATCTAAATCCCCATTTTGACCCATATACCTAGAGTTATAAGAGAGCAGAAAATAGTGCATCATGTGTAACCTGTTAAGAACAGGTGTTTGGCTCCGTCAGGGACACCTGTAAGACACTACACTGCATCATGGTCTATTTTTAGCACCATGTCAGGTGAGGTGAGTCCACTGGGAATGCCCGCTTTCTGTTTCAAGGAGGGGAATTAAAAATAATTGAATTATTTAACCCATTATTAAATTCTGATTACCTGCTTGTATGTAATAAAAATAAATGTAATAAACTTCATTAGATGACACCTGCTGTGATTATTTTCAAACATTTTGGGATAATTTTATTATTAAAATTATGACTATTGTTATTATTATTAGATTTTTTTTTTTATTATTTTGCAACATTGAATTATCTATGTAATTTATTTATTTATGTATGGAATATCTATGTATGTAAATTCAAAAGTCTGTACTGTAGTTAAACATGTTTTCAACCAATGTAAAATTAATTTTATGTATTCATAGTATCCTGTTACATCACCACACGGCCATCTGGGTAGGGAAGTAATAGGTGATTGTAATAAATTAACAGGTGACTATAATCAAATGACAGCCACAGCCAATTAGCTGTGTATATGATTAAGCACCATATTGATAGATGTGACATCATGGGAATACTATGAATACCATCTCATACTTGTCATTTCCATCTGCAAACATCATTCTGATTAATCCAGCAAGCAATCACCTATTTATCAAAAGTGTTTGTAGTCTGATTCCTGTATTTTTTTTTTTTTTTTTTAGCAAACTACAGTTACCATTTTTTTTTTTGTTTCTATGTAAACTACTACTCCCCAAACCTATCTACAGTATATAACACTTCAAAAACATAAGACTTTTTTACTTAAAATTTCTATGAAACTGTTTAAAAAGTTTATAAAACCAGCCTGTCTCACACACACAACAGAGCAGTGGGTTTGTGGTGGAAAAGACAAGACCAACATTTGTTAAGTCACAATACATTCCTGATAGAAGTGGGGAGACTAAACTGAATGCCAGCAAGGAAAACAATAGGAAAAGACACAATAATTAAAACATTTCTACTGGTACTGGACCCACCTTCTGAACCTTCCCATCCACGTTCAGGTAAATGGTTTTGGGGGCGTAGGAGGAGGAGCTGGAGCCCATATTAACCTCCCTCTCCTCTCTCACACACCTGGAGGAATATTGGCTTGGAGCCCTGAAGAGCCGACAACCAGGGTCTTATTCCCAGGACACACTGGGCAAACAAACGAGTGGAGAAAAAGACAGACTGTTCAAATACATTCATGCGCATGAGATTCAGTGTATGCTAATCCCTAGTGAAAACAGTAAATAAAGACTAGTCGTGAAAGGAAAATATTTGAGGCAAAATATGGGAGAATAATGAATCAATAGGTAAAATTGCTCAGTTTTGTGTCAATAAAAACTGCCTGAAATTTAAATGACATAATCCTCATAAGCTTTTTTTTTTTGGCCACTCTCCAGTATAAAAACATCAAATCCATATGAATTTTCACTCCATTTCAAAGAAACAAAATGTTAGACTCACTGATAAACCATCTAGATATAGAGCTATAACTTAGCTCCATTAGCACTTTATCAGTTTCCATAATATAACATAACACCTCACTATCAAATAGCAAATAATCAAAAAACAAATACAGCATATACAGTCACACTGGACATTTGAGATATAGAAACTCTCACTCAGATCAATTCTAAAAGAGTAATGACAACATAAAAAGCATCTGATATACTCACAATGTCAACGATGCTGTTTCCCCTGTGGAGGCTGAAAGTCCGGTCCCAGGTGCTGAGGCTGCAGCTGACTCACATGCAGACACATGCAGACACAAGCACACATACGCAAAAAGGGGAGGAGAAAGCGGGTGTGAGCGACAGAAAAGATGAGGAAGGGTATGTGTGAGCAAGATGGGGGCGCCTGAGGGCTAAGGAGTACTATGAATATAATTGGCACTCTCATTGGTTGCCAGGGGACGGTTACTACGGTGAAAAAAGACGACCCTAATGCCTTAAGTGCCGCAGAGCTCTTACCTGCACTGGTCGCAGACCTCTTATCTACATACAGTAGTCTGATTCACTGCATCACAAAGAGAAAAACATAGACCCACACAAAGTAAGTGCATTATGTAGGGCTTTATCAAACGGTGAACATATCTATCTGATTGAAATCTGACCAGAGAATAATATTATAGCTGTGTTCTGCTGTTGATGTTCTAGGAGGACACAGATACAGATACAAAGTGAAAACAGTCATTATTATTGACTTAATAGGCATGCAGTGCACACACGAAACACTGATTAGAGCAAGCAGAGCTACATGGAAAATTATATCTTATCAGCAGGATTCAACCATCCACTTTGATCCAAGAGGGCTTCGTGGGTCAAGTGCGGCACTTACTCTCATCCTCTGTACTTTCTGTATGTGGGTACAGGTGAATGCATGTGAGCATAAACATGCATTTGTGTGTGTGTATGTGTGTGTGTGTGTGTCTGTGTGTGTGTGTCTGTGTGTGTTACCATCCCCGGTCCACTCATCCACTCTTTGTTGAGAATAGGTTTGACAGATGGTTTGGTCAGACAAGTTCAGCAGAGCACTTAAAGGGATTTCAGAGTGGAAGCCTGTCGCCAGTGCATTTTAATTTTTTAACAAGAATCTTTAATAAATGTATGTCAAAACATATCTTCCACTAAAACGTCATCATATTTAGCATATATTTTTAGCATATTTCAGGGTGTTAAAGACCTACTGCAGTTAAATATTCAGCTAAATAGTCTTGATGTATTTTATGAACGCAGGCTGCATCAAGACCAAGGCCGCTGCTCTATCAGCAGAAATACGCTACACTGAACAAAAATAGAAACGCAACATGCAACAATTTTAAATATTTTACTTGGTTACAGCTCAGATGAGAAAATCATTTGAGAGAAATTCTGGGGAAATGCTCACTAACAGGGATGTAAACAAAGTTGTGCATAACATTTGAGAGAAATAAGCTTTTCGTGGAAAA